>NC_069713.1:11802946-12102946 GCF_027358585.1 Pangasianodon hypophthalmus
CAAAATACTGATCTGTACAAAATACTGAGTACTGATCTGTTCACATGCACATTATTAGGTTTCTAGTATGTATCAAATAAAGAAAAAAATGATTATTCACCATCAAATTGATGTGTTTACTGTGTTATGTGTTAGGCAGCAACTGAGCCTATTTAAACCTAATTATCTCTGGCTATTGTCATCCGTACATCCATATTAGCCTTACAAAGTCATCATTATGATTATAGCCTTCTCTTAATGTGAATGGAACCAATGTGAGATGAATTTTAACTGAACTACTTTTTTGCAGCCAGTTTATTTTCACAGATAGTCTCTTTTTCAAGTTAGTTTATTTTAATCTTTCAGTCAGCCATTTCAGTTTAGCTTTCTTTCCGTTTTCATCTCAAAGGCAGTGATGACATCACTTTCAAGGCGATGAGGTAGGTAAAACGGCAACCCAATGACATCACCAAACTTTGCATTCCTCTTTTCCAGGGTTGTACCACAGCTTCTTTCAGGTCTTTGTTTGGAGGAAGGGGGTATGTCCCTTCAGTCTCCTCTTCAGGAGGTGAAATGCATGCTCAATTGAGTCAAGGTCTGGTGATTGACTTGGCCAGTATAAAACCTTCCACTTTTCCTCTGTAGTGTGTTTTGGCAGTGTGTTTTGGGTCATTGTCTTGCTGAATGATGAAGTTCCTCCCAATTAAGTTAGATGTATTTCTTTGTAAACTGGCAGACAGAATGTTTCTATACACTTCTGAATTCACTGACCGATGAGCTCGTATGTAGAGGTCGACTGATATGGGTTTTTTTTAATGGGCGATGCCGATATCTATTAAGCAGTGTCGCTGATTGGCCGACATGAGGCTGATTTAACACAGATTGAATTACACTAAATGAGACATACAGAAAATTGGTAAAACTAAATGAACATTTATTTTGCATAATATTTATGCAATATCTTCCCTGTTGCAGCCCTCATTTTCTTCCTATCACTGCAAATATTGCACTTTTCATTCCCTGGTGTTGGCTGTGTAAAGTACTCCCATAGAGGATTTGTTTTCTGTCCAGCCATCTAATAGAATTAAAAAAAGAATATATATTTTAGTTAAAAACTTATGTATAATTTGATTTTCCAATCACATAAATAAATAGTGCTGCTTTAATACAATAGCAGGTTATAGATGTGTTGAGTCTGGTTCCTCTCAAGGTTTCTTCCTCATATAGTCTCAGCGAGTTTTCCCTTGCCACCTTTGCCTCTGGCTTGCTTGTTAGGCAAAAATTTATAAATTTACAATTTATATCCTGAATTTATTTTTTTTCTTTAAAGCTGCCTTGTGACAATGTCCATTGTTAGATGTGCTATGAAATAAAATTGAATTATAGATAACATTTATAATTAATTTAATGAACAAATCTGACCAATAGTCATTAATTAAAGTAAAAGATAGTATGTATAATTCCATGTATATTATCTACAATACATAGTTACTCATAAATCTCATATAGTTACTTTAGGTTGTTTTACTTTCTTAACTTAATTCAAAGTATAGAATATTATTTGAACAATGAAGATTTATGCCTGTTGTATTTTGCTTGTCTGTCTGTTAAATATAACTTGTTTTGCTTGTCTGTCTGTATAAAAATAATACAAGCCTGCATGACAAAAGGCATATATTTTTTTTTACCATTACATGTTTAGTTAGGTAAAAAAAAAACAACTGGAACACATGAAAGGGTACACAACACATTATATTACATTAATCATGGATAATTAACTACAGTGCACATTGATTTAAAATCTAGGAATTCAAACTTATTATCTTGCAGTATGTCGCATACAGTGTTCTGGCCTCATCCAGCTCACCCAACCCAGCTTTCAGTCAGGGGTACACAGGCTTTTGAGTCCACAGGAAAACAGCGTCTTGTTTAAAAGTTACCGAAGGAAGAACCAGCCATGGGATTTGTGATTGTTTGTGAGGTAAAATGTTTTCAGTTTTGTATGAGTTTGTTTATTGCACGTCTGTTTCCCTGTGGGAGCTCACCATGAGCTTGTTTGCTACCGCTGGGCTGCAGATCTGACATGTCACGGTACTGTTTGAATAAGACTTTGTTGCACACCAGAATGTTGTTGTGTGTAACATCACGTAACATCACATTAAAAAGCATACAATGACTGGTCATTTTACTGTCTGTCAGATGCTCGCTTTACGCCTTAGTGGGAGTTTTTTAGCCAGAATAAGGAAGAATGTGCTTATGCGCTATATGGAATTAAAAGTCTGGCTTGTCACATATTGGCTGACGGGAAGACTTATCGGCCGATACCAATAATTACAAAATGCCACATATCAGCCGATATATTGGCCTTGGTGATATAGCCATCAACCACTACTCATATGTTTTGGATCATGAACAGATCCTGTCATTCTCCACACTTTGGCCTTTCCATCACGTTGGCAGTTAATCTTGGTTCCAGAACTTTTGTGGCTCATCCCTGTATTTCTTTGGTATGGCCTCTATATTTCTGCTCTTTAAGTCTTCTTCGAATCGTGGATTGTGATACCTTCATATCTACCTAACATATCTAGATGAAAATATCAGGACATGAAAGATGAAATTCTTATCCATCATCTCATATTAATCTTTTGATCCCAAACCCAAATGTTTTCAGTGTATAGTAAAAACAAAAGATTTGACCTATACCGATCAGCCACAACATTAAAACCACATGCTTAATTTTGTGTAGGTCCCAAAACAGCTTGTGCCACCAAAACAGCTCTGACCCATCAAGGCATGAACTTCACAGGGCCTCTGAAGGTGTGCTATGGTATCTGGCACCAAGATGTTAGCAGCAGATTCTTTAAGTCATGTAAGTTGCCAGGTGGGGCCTCCATGGATTGGACTTGTTTGTCCAGCACATCCCACAGATGCACGATCGGACTGAGATCTGGAGAATTTGGAGGCCAAGTCAACACCATGAACTCTTTGTCATGTTCCTCAAACCAATCCTGAACAATTTTTGCAGGGTGCATTATCCTGCTGAAAGAGGTCACTGCCATTAGGGAATACTCTTGCCATGAAGGGGTGTACTTGGTCTGCAACAATGTTTAGGTAGGTGCTCCGTGTCAGCTACATGAATGCCAGGACCCAAGGTTTCCCAGAGCATCACACTGCCTCCGTCGGCTTGACTTCTTCCCACATCTTGCATCTTGGTGCTCTCTCTTCCCCAGGTAAGCACAGCACACGCACACGGCCGTACACATGATGTAAAAAAAAACATGGTTCATCAGACCAGGCCACCTTCTTCCGTTGCTCCATGGTCCAGTTCTGATGCACACATGTCCATCGTAGGCGCTTTCAGTGGTGGACAGGGGTCAGCATGGGCACTCTGACCATGCAGTATCATATGCAGCAAGCTGTGATGCACTGTGTGTTCTGACACCTTTCTATCATGGCCAGCATTAACTTTTTCCACAATGTGTGCTGCAGTAGCCATTTCTCCTGCTTCCAACACATCGACTTCAAGAACTGTCTGTTCACTTGCTGACTAATATATCCCACCCCTTGACAGGTGCAATTATAATGAGATAATCAATGTTATTCAATTCACATGTCAGTGAAAAGAGGTAGTTAATATTAGTAAAACATATGGAGTTGCAAATCAGGACTTTATGAAGATTAATATTTGTTGAATAAAGAGTGAGACTATGCCCCACCAATATGCCAATATGGATGAGCCGCCACTGGATAGATGGTTAATTGGAACACATGGTAGTTAGAAGACACCTGAGAGGGGCTGTATTTGACGGCCGGGGGTGTAAGACAGGGACAAGAGACATGCATTCTTCGTGACATTCTTAGTGCAGGCACTTGCACCACAAAGGTGAGCGTATGTATGTATGTACGGACGGAAGCGTGCACGCATATATACACACACACACACACACAGTAGGTATTTTCATACCTGATTGAGATTCCATAAAGCTGAAGAGAATCGTGAGAGTCACAATTAAATTAATTATTATTATTATTATTATTATTATTATTATTATTATTATTATTACACCAGAAGCACAATTTAACACATTTTTAAAATAAAAAACTCAAAATACTCACTCACTTGAAGGTTTATATTTGCTCAGTAAAAAGATGCTAACGAAGCCCCTGTGTCCCAAAATCCATGGTTTCAGTTCGTTGTGCTTTTTGTGGAACCTGTTACTTAAATGTGAAACTAAACGCCGTTTTTCCAGATTCATCCATCTGCACTGCTGCAGCCCCACGTCACTGCAGTCTGCTGTAGAATGGGGAGGAGCTGCTCGATACTCAGCCCGAAGCACGTTTCTGTGGAATGCCGTTTTAGTCACAATTAAATATAATATAAAATAAACAGTAAAATGAATAAATGCAACAGTAAACATATAAATTATTCATTGAATAAATTATACTCATTATTATGTAACATTATTTAATTTTACTAATTTTCACAATAACGCATTTCAGTCCAACGAACTGAATGTATTTTTTAAGAGGTTCAGCACAGGACCCCCTGCTGGGCCGTCCCACACAGGAACAGTCCTGTCACCCTTGCAGACACCAAATACACATCTACAGCAACACCACACCCTGCTGAGTATCCCTGACCATAACTCCCCACTGCCTTCCTCACCTGGACCGACCGACTGTGAAGTCCAACCAGGTGAGAAGACAGCTGGAGAGACTTGATCAAGGCAAGGCTGCAGGCCCTGGTGGTGTTAGTCCCAGGGTTCTTAAGTCCTGTGCTACTCAGCTGTCTGGTATCCTAAGGCACATCTACAATATAATTGATGCAGGAAAGAGTACTGGTGCTATGGAAAACATCTTGTCTAGTACCGATACCTAAGAAAGCCACCCCATCTGGCCTCAAAGACTTCAGACCGGTTGCCCTGACGTCACATGTCATGAAAGTGTTGGAGAGACTAGTTTTAGCCCATCTGGTGCCACAGGTGAAACCTGCACTGGACCCACTCCAGTTTGCTTACCAGCCTCATGTGGGTGTGGATGATGCGGTCATCTATCTGCTGCAGCGTACTCACTCTTACCTGGATTGCTGACTACCTGTCAGACAGGCCCCAGTTTGTGCGATTGGGGGCTTCTCTGTCTGACACAGTGGTCAGTAACAGAGGAGCACCTCAGGGGACTGTCCTGTCTCCATTTTTGTTCACTTTGTACACCTCAGACTTTCAGTACAACTCTGAATCATGCCACCTGCAGAAGTTTTCTGACGACTCTGCAGTGGTGGGGTGTATTAGGGATGGACAGGAGTCAGAGTACAGGGGACTACTGAATAACTTTGTGGACTGGTGCACTAAGAATGACCTACTCCTAAATGTGACAAAGACCAAGGAGATAATGGTGGACTTTAGGAGGACTAAAACTCTGATTAAGCCAATAACCATCATGGGTGAGGAAGTTGGAATTGTTAATAACTACAGGTATTTGGGTGTACACTTAAATGACAGACTGGACTGGAGGACCAACACTGATGCTGTGTACAAGAAGGGAATGAGAAGACTCTACTTTCTGAGGAAGCTCAGATCTTTCAATGTATGCAAAAAGATGCTGGAGATCTTCTACCAGTCTGTGGTGGCGAGTGCCATTTACTGTGCTGTGGTCTGCTGGGGGGCAGCATCAGTGCCAGGGATACCAGCAGGATTAACAAGCTTATTCGCAAGGCTGGATCTATCATTGGACACAAATTGGAGACGTTTGAGTCAGTGAGGAACAGGAGGTCACTGAACAAACTGCTCTACATCATCGACAATCCGTTTCATTTTCCAAAAGACTCATTCAAATTCGTTGTCACAGAGAACGTTACAGGAGTTCATTCTTACCATTCACAATAACATTGTACAACAGCTCACCTGTGTATGACAGATGATAACACTTTCACATTACACTACTACAAGAAAGCTATCATTTTGACAGCTGTCATTATATTCTACATTCTCAAGGTTCTTCATATTCATTATTCACTGCCAGTTTTCCCAAGTGTACTTATGTAAATACTGATGTAAATCTGGTTAAATCTACAACTGTGTTCCATATCTGCACTACTACATTTAATTTAACTTATTGTATTTTATATTTTGTGTGTGTACATGTTGTATCTTGCTACTGACAGCTATGTTGCTGTAACACAAGAATTTCCCTCATGGGATCAATAAAGTATATCTACCTATCTATCTATCTATCTATCTATTTTATTAAAATGGATTTTAAAAAACTGATTTTTTTACTGCCCTTTGTCATGAGAGTTATATTTCATAATGACAGGTTTATTTCTGTTGTAATCTGTCAGTCAACACCAGTGGGGCTGATCCAGTGACTATATTTATACACACTTCATTCCATTACCCACTAGTCAATGGAAAAGATGGTAAAGTTACATCTTTACAAATTATTTTCAGGAATAATGTTCAGTTGAAGTTGATATCTCGCCAAATATTTTTCCTTACGATAAATATGTTTTATAGGAGTTATTTGATGGTAAATAAAAGGGCGTGGTTGATGAGGTGACAGTTTTGGACAAGACAGGTCTCATGAAGGCACACACACATTTCCTACACTCACCTGAAGCTCCTGAAAGTTCAGTAGCCATGTCTTGTCCTGCTGTAAACTGTTGTAACAGACCCTCTGTATGGAATTCTTTGCAGTTTTCCTGGTTTTCCCGGTAGGCTTATGCCGCTAATTTTGTCTAAGCTAACTCATTGTAGTGATATTAGAACTAGCAAATCAGCATGAATGAATGAAGTGATGGCACAAACCAAGGCAGCTAGCACTAGCTACACTTCTTAATAATTTATGATTAACTGTAAACGAACTCCACTGACAGAAAGAGTGGAGAATAAAAGAGCACTTCACCGTTTAGATGTCTAACTTACTGCAGGTGTCACAGCTAGAAGAAAATCATGAAAAGCAGCTATTTTTTCCTACAAAAAAAAGTTGTGTTGATTATAAATATTGACTGCTGTTTACCAGTATATTTTCAGCACTCTACATTAGCTACTTATACCTGCATTACTTTGATTAAAATGATGGATAATGTCAGTGTAACCAGCGTCAAAGACGGGCGAGGAGGAGGCGAGAACCGAGTGAACTCAAATGTAAAGTTTAATCTAAAACAGAACATTAACATCAGACACGAGCCACAAACACATGACACGCATCTCTCCCCCTCGTCATCTGAACCCGTAAGGTTTGCTACAGTCAGCTAGCTAGCAAATGGTAGCTGTCAGTCATGACTCTTTTCCTAATAATGGTAAAATCAATATAGCTGCAAAAATAATATGACTACAATGTAGCATTTTGGGCAGGTGAGTGGTGGACCCACTGTCCGTTCAGTCGTATCTACTGTGTATGATCTGACTCCTATTTTCACAAGATGGCAACTCCCATTTCTCCCCAAAAAAGGCTTCAGAACCACACAGTGGGAGTGAATGGTGCCATGCTGTGTCCACTTACAGATGCAGTCATTGGGCTGAACCTAGTCAGTGACCCTTCAGCTAATCCTTTGTTATCGATTATTTTTGGCTTGAGCAGACAGTACTGCTCTAGTGCAAGACAACCTGTTAGCGAAGTTGTTTGGCAAAGTTATGTTAGCTTTCTGGCAGGGTTGCCACCCGTCCCTTATAATATGGGATTATTATATTGAAAAATAGAATGCTACATCTCTTATTGAGCCAATAAGGGATGCAATTGATTTAACAATTTTGTACACATTTTTTCATACATACATGAAATCACAGTGGTGAGAATAACATAATAGTGAATAAAATCAAACAAGTTTCACAAGAAATAGTGGAAAAGCTCAAAATCACTGTATGGGACACGTTCTGTGTGAGACTGCAGATCAACATTATCAATACCCTGGTTATGGAGACACAGTTGTGCAGTTCATAAATAATGTCTTGCAACACAAGTTTGCTCGTAAAACGCAAGAAGATGTTGAGGTACAGGTGTGAATGTGAAACGGGATACAGGGTCAGTCCTGTTCCTGGAAATGAATACAAGAGAAACTGTACAATTTACAGTAGTGCTATTTCAGTTGCCCTGAAACAGTCTGAGCTGAAACAGCATGCAGCAGGTGATAATCATGTCTGAGCAGCTAAAGAGCAGAAGACAGAGTGGAATCACAATTCCTTTTACCTCAGATTTCCCCTGAGGTGGATATGGTGTGTTATTGTTGTTTAATAAATGTTTGTTATATTCTGTTCTTTTTAAATATCTGATTGAATGATGAAGGTTTCCCTGAATATCAAAAAAATAGCCATGAAATAATTAGGCTTTCAGGCTAACAAGTATCAGGGGCACTATCAAGCTAGCTAACAGTAGGCTAAATATTTTATTGTATAAACCAGTAGTAAAGGATACTAACAAGTTAGCTAAGATCAGGTTACATCAGATAACTTTTATATTGCGTTAAATAACTAATTGCCTAATCAGTTTAGTGCAAATTAGCCTAATGCTGAAAATATCCCATCCATTCTCAGAGATTTTCAATGTCAGGTTAATATTATTCATTTTTTTATTTTATAATTCATAAATATGATCATTTACATTTTATAAATGCCCATTTACAATTTAAAAAGTCTAAATAAATAACAGTATCAGTCTATCTTAAATAATTCACAAAGTTTTTGTTAAAAAACAAGGTCAACTCATTCTTTTTCTGTTCAATAATCCGTACAATGTCAGATCATTATTCTTCTATGATTATAGATGTTGTGGAATAATACAATTGTAAATTTATAGAAAGAGGATAATAGCTTAAAAGCAGCAACATTTGTAACAAGTAGAACTTGTTGCCAGTGAGGAGGATGTCTCCACCACCAACAAGTCTAGTCCTTCTTGTTACTAATTTGTATGCCTGACATATCCTAAATATGTACTTCAAACAGAGAGGAAGCTATTGAAGAAAAACTATTTAAGACATTAGACCCTGCTGTGACCTTTACCTTTTACTGTACCTCCAGTTTTCTTTGCAGAATAGACAAATGCCCATGTTTCCCTGACCAATAGTTCCAATGACCAATAGGCTGGGCGTGGATGAACAGCAAGCAGGTTTAGCACCTCTTTTTCAATAGTGTCTGGTGGCAAATCTCCTTGATCAGTCCTCTCCTGAGAGAACGACTTCCTTCCCAAGTCCATGAAATGGCCTCATTTTGTTTGAGGAAGTAACAAATGAAAAGTAATATCAAGAGTCTGCCACCTTTTCCATTGACTAGAGAGCAACGGAATAAAGTGTGTATGTATATGGTATCACTGGTTCAGCCCCACTGGTGGTGACTGACAGATTACAGCAGAATAAAATAAAACTCTCATTATGAAATGATGAAGGGCATTTTGATATAAAAGTAAGTTTTCTTTTGGAAAAAAAGCCATTTGAAATAAAACTTATTATGAAATAAAAACGGACTGACATGCATTATTGTCAGAATGAGTAAAATTAAATAATGTTTCATGATAATAAGTATTATTTATTCATTGAATCATTTGTATACTTATTGCTGCATTTATTCATTTTACTGTTTACATCGTATTTTATATTATATTTAATTGTGACTAAAAACGTGCTTCGGGCTGAGTATCGAGCAGCTCCTCCCCTTTACAGCAGCCTGCAGTGACGTGGGGCTGCAGCAGTGCAGATGGATGAATCTGGAAAAAGGGCGTTTAGTTTCACATTTAAGTAACGGGTTCCACAAAAAGCACAACGAACTGAAACCGTGGATTTTGGGACACAGGGGTTTCTTTAGCGTCTTCTTACTGAGCAAATATAAACCTTGAAGTGAGTGAGTATTTTGAGTTTTTATTTTAAAAACAATATGTGCTAAATTGTGCATCTGGTGTAATAATAACAATAATGAACTGTCTTTCAGGGATGATTTTATTTGTGACTCTCCTGATCCTCTTCAGCTTTATGGAATCTCAATCAGGTATGAAATATCTACTGTGTGTGTGTGTGTGTGTGTGTTGTAGGGTTTTTGTAGGCTTCTGTACGTTTAGAGGAGTTATAGAAGGTGTTTTTGATCTCTGGTCCTGTTGTAAGCGGTGGCCTGTGACTCGGTGTAACTGAACGCTGGTGTGTGGAAGATCTTCTCTCTCAGAGCTGAGTAATCTGACTGTGTTGTTATGATGAGCGGAGGAGACGGAAACGCCTTATCGATATACACTGCTCTGGGATATGGACTGTTGGTTGACTGTTACTTTTTATCTGATCATCATTTATAAGCACGGGAATGTGTGTGTGTGTATACATTACATAAATACGCCCACGTTTGTGGTGCGAGTGCCTGCACTAAGAACGTCGCGAAAAATGCATGTCTCGTGCTCGTCTTGTCCCTGTCTTACACCCCGCAGCTCCCTCTCGGGTGTCTTCTGACTACCATGTGTTCTGTTGTGTGTTCTGTCTATCGTATGTGCTATCTGCTGTGTGCTCTACGTGTGTTCTATGTACTGTGTGTTCTGTCTACCATGTGCTCTAATTAACCATCTATCCAGTGGCGGCTCGTCCATACTGGCAGGTGGGGCAGAGTCCCACTCTTTATTCAACAAATATTAATCTTTATAAAGTCCTGAAATACTAATTACCTCTTTTCAGCATGTATTTGACATATATATGCCGATTTTCCCGATATTGAACAGATAATAACTTCAGTTAGATCCAAAGGACTTTAATTTAAAACTATAATGAATTCAGAAATGATTCTGATGCTCATACTCATAAGTTGCTCACAAGCTCATACGTTCCAGTTTGCACAATTGCATCTTTTGACTATATAATATAGAGTAATAGAAGCAAAATTATTTATAATCGCTCTAAAAAGGGTTCCCTTTTGAGTCTGATTCCTCTCAAGGTTTCTTCCTCATGTCGTCTCAGGGAGTTTTTCCTTGCCACCGGGGCCTCTGGCTTGCTCTTTAGGGATAAATTTATAAATTTAAAATTTTTTATCTGGAATTTATATATTTCTGTAAAGCTGCTTTGTGACAATGTCCGTTTTTAAAAGCGCTATGCAAATAAAACTGAATTCAATTGAATAATTCAATTTTGCGCAATTGCGCAGAAGCACGCGCTGCCCCACTTTGCTTGTTATTTCACGTAGTGGTCATAAATCGGAACTGCAACAAGCACTAATAGAGATCCATATGTGAAGGATTTCTCCTTCCCCATGCTTGATCTATGAACATTTTCAGTAAAGGAGGAGGAGCAGACAGGCTAGTTGACACGGTTGCCAGATTATGCTTGTTTAAAATACTCCACAGCCTCCAAGATCTGGATTTACAGCAAATATCTAAATTAAAAGTAATCAATTTCTTGATAATGAAAAATGTCCGTACATCAGAAATAAAAGTGGGTAATATCCATACATCAGAAATACATGTCAAATTACTTCCCCACACAAAGGCTTTGGCTTTTTTTTTTTTTTTTTTTTTTTTTTTGGAAATTAATAGATTTAATTCTGATGATTTGCTTTAAAACAAGATATTGGGAACCGCCAAGTACTTTAAACTAGTCCAGGCTGGCAACCCTGTCAGTAAGGCTCAATGTCAATTCGTCACCCCAAATTTTGCTCCCATTCATTTCCAACAGGGAGTAGTAAAAAAAAATGTTCAAGTGATGTGGGATAGCAAGCGACGAGAACTTGTTACGCTGGTTTCAACTTTATGCAAATTAGAAGCCATAGCCATAGGTGAAATCTTTCTATCTTTCTTAAGCAATTACAACCATTCACACTGTACTAACTACATATAGTTCCAACATGGATAAAATTATTATCCACATTGTCTGGGCTCACCATCCCCTATGACCCCTAAATTAAAGTATATAAAGACCATATAAAGTACACAAAATCCATTTCCTGTACCACTTATCCTACACAGGGTTGGGGGAAGCCTGGAGCCTATCCCAGGGCACAAAGCAGGGCACACCCTGGGTGCCAACCCACTGCACAATCACACACACATTCACTCACTGTGGACAATTTAGAGATGCATCAATGCATGTCTTTGGACTGAGGGAGGAAACCAAAATACCCAGAGGAACCCCCTGAAGCACATGGAGACCACTAGGCCACTGTGCCCCCCATATAAAGACCAAAATAAAAGAAATACTGCATGGCAGAGAGTCTCATACATAGTCTGTGTTCCTGGTTTGTTGAAAGTGAGTAGTGAATTGCAATTATAGAGCATAATACATATAATAAATATGTTTTTTGTAGGTTAATAGCATAACTAGCTAGGTAGATAATAAATAATCTATAATAGCCTGAACTTATTAATGCTGAGTACATAATGAAATTACACTGAAAAAATGAAAAGTGAAATCATCTTAAATCTGTTTCAGTTGCTGTAAGAATATTATAAAACTATTCAACCTATTTTAGACATAGCTGCTTTTAATTAAATATAATAATAATAATAATAATAATAATAATAATAATAATAGTTAATTTTGCCTGTTTCATTAAAAAAAACCTTGAAATGAGCTTAAATGTGCTAATTGAATAACATTTTCACTATAAACAATTACTTAAAAAAAGCAAAAAATGTCTAGAAATTGTATCTTATGTGTACATCAGCTTTATAATCAGAAATATTTTATATATTGATATATATCAATATATCAGTGTTTGATATATTTAATAGATTTAAGATCATTTCACTTGCCAAGATATTTTTGTGGTTTAGATGGTCATGTCCAATGTGGCTGTGGGGATGTGTGCTTTCAGCCACAAGAGCATTAGTGAGATCTGGCACTGATGTCGAGATCATGTGTTGGGATTGAGGTCACGGCTCTGTGCAGACCATCTGATTTCTTCCACACCAACATTAGCAAGCCATGTCTTCATGGACCTTGTTTTGTGCCCAGGGGCATTGTCATGCTGGAACAGGTTTGGACTTGACCCCTTAGTCC
This sequence comes from Pangasianodon hypophthalmus, assembly GCF_027358585.1. NCBI lineage: Eukaryota > Metazoa > Chordata > Actinopteri > Siluriformes > Pangasiidae > Pangasianodon > Pangasianodon hypophthalmus. The sequence continues at coordinate 11,815,875 of NC_069713.1, forward strand.
CAGCCAAGGAAAATCTTAATGCTAAAGTATACAAAGACTTTCAAGACAATTGTATGCTTCCAACTTCATAGCAACAGTTTGAGGAAGGCTTATATATGGGGTTGATGGGCAGCTGTCCACAAACTTTTGACCATATAATGCATGTAATATATTTTCATATGTTTCAGAGGAGACACAGGTGAATATAATATTGAAAATACAATAACAAAAACATCAGTAGGCCATTTGTAATTTAAAAACGTAAGCCTAGGAGTAGCCTATAAATTGGCCCTATTTGAAATGCAATAACAAAAATATCAGTATTCACACTGGTGTGTAGGAAAAAAAGAATGAATATAGGCTATTACAAAATGACTGCTGTCTGGCACCTCAATACTTGCATGTTATTTGTGAGGCTTTATCAATCAATGTGAGGATTGCTGCTGGCAGTGAGTAATAATTTGGTCAATGCGTGGAGAGATCTTTGACAGGGCAAGACGCATATCATCCTCAAGGGTCAGTCTGGCCCTGTATTTGGTTTTAAGGGCTGTCATGGTTGAAAACCCAGCTTCACAAAGGTAGGTGGTGCTAAAGGGAATCAGCACCTTCATTGCAGCTGTGTGACAGACTGGGTGTTCTTCTGCAATTTCAGACCAGAATGGTAATCAACGCCTACCTCTTCGCAGAGAGCAGTGAATAACCGGGAGTTGCTGGCTCTGGCTTTCACAAAGTTCACCATTTTTACGGCCACATCTAAAAATCCATGAAGACTGGGTTCCATTTCTTTTGTAGCAAGCACCTCTCTGTGCAGAAAGCAGCGCGTTGAAACAGCAAGGGGAGCAACCTCTTTGATACGCTGAACTACCCCAGACTGCCTCCCAGTCATCGCGGCAGCTCCATCAGTACAGACCCCAATACAGTCGCTCCAGTTTATCTCATTTGATCTCATGAATCTATCCAAAGTTTCAAAAATATCGTTTGCTGTCGTCGTGGTACGGAGCTCTTTACAAAACAAAAAATCTTCTTTTATCTCGTTTTCCCATTCATAACGAACGTATGCGAGGAGTTGTGCCATTTTTGACACGTCGGTAGACTCGTCTATTTGAAGTGCGAAGTTATTACCATGAAGTCTCGCAGAAAGCTGATCCCTCACGTCTTCTGACATTGTTGCGATGCGACGTTTGACCGTATTATTTGATAGTGGTATCTTGGCCAATTGTTTTGACTTATCCTCTCCAAATAATTCCTTGACAATCTCTGTTGCGCATGGCAAAATCAAAGTTTCTGCAATTGTATGCCCTTTCTTTGCTTTGGCGATTTTTTCAGCAACTGTATACGATATTTTTAAAAGTTTCTTGTCAGTAGCTGTGACTTCCCTCATCTCATTTTGGGAGTGTGTCAATTCTTTTGCCTTGCGCTCAAAAAATGCCCTGGGCTTGTCGCGGTATTAGGGATGAGTTGCAAATGTCTTGTTAGTCTGGATGGCCTCATGCATTTGTTAGCAAGGACTTTGGCGCAGATAATGCACTGTGGCTGGGGCAGGGACTCTTTGCTACGAGAAAATGAAATAAAACCATAGTTCAGGTAAATATCTTGGTATTTCCTGCATTTCGTGTTTCCAGTATTGCTAGCACTGCGACCCGAATTGGTGGGAGCTTCTTCACCTGGGTTCAGTATGCCGTGGTCATTACTATCAGCTGCTGTAGGCGAATCAGCTACTCTGTCGTTTTTGTGGAGGACGAATTACAAATTTGTCCATTTTTTGGTCAGCCAGGGGATCATGGATAAAATTAGCTAATGTAATATGATCATTCTCCTTAATGCTCATTGCTCAACACTTTTCAAAATATGACGCGACCCCCCACAGAGCTCGCCAAGGCCCCCAGGGGGCCGGGACCCCCCTGTTGGAAACTGATGACCTAGAAGAGAGTCATCACCAATCAATGTGCAAACTACACAAGGACAGCTCTTCTAAAGGCTGCATCAGCATTAAATCAGAGCACATAAATAAGCTTCCAAGTCTCAATCTGCATTCCTCTCAGGCTCACTACAAACTGAGCAACTCCAAGTAAGACTGTATGTCTGGGCAGGACATACAAAGGACATAAACACAGGGTATCACGTGCACCACTGCAAGTGTTTTATCTTCCATCTTTGACCTCTCTCTCATCACCTTTGCTCTGTGATTACTAACAAGGACGCTCAGTCAGTGATCGCTGATTTTGTTGGAAAAACAGTCAATACAGTGTACCGTTATTCCCATTTCCCATGTTACAGCGCTTTTGGAACTTATTTTGTCTTCAGAAATATTTTGAAAGTTTCTTTTGTTGGCCATCCACCATGTTTGAAATCATTGAAGTCCCCACCATATTTTTATCTCTATTGTTCTCCTGTTCCACATACCAGGAAGTGCGGCCCCATATCTCACATAGTTAATCATTTTCATAAGCTCACTGTGAATGCGCACATGCATGGATAGTGGAACAATGTGAGCGCGCACACACACACTCCCTCCTCCTTTTTCCTCTCTCCCTCTGTCTCACACACACAACTCTCCTTTGTCTGTCTTTATTTTAGAATTAGGTTTAAGTAGTTAATTGAGTTTATTGACGTTCCTTCTTTTCTCATTGTATTTCAGTGAATCTCATGTTATTCAACATTCAATTGCCATGTTGTACTTATTACTTTAGTATTGCAAGAAGCTAAACTATTCAGAACTAAGCCTTCAGAATCCAAGTCATTGATTATTACTGCTCTCAGCTAAAATTGAGGTTTTAATCATTTTAACATATTTGAAAATTTGTCATTTTTATTTCTAATTGAAATTTGAAACTAAAAAGAGACATTCAATGAGACTGATTACCTACTGAGACTGATTAATTAAATTTACTGTAAAGCACCTATATTTCTGTATGTACCTTGCATTTTAGTGTTTCCTTTATAAACAGACCCATTTCCCCTATATATAGTTAAAGAACTAATTCAAATGTGACCCACTGTAAGTGAAATGCCTTTATTATTAAACCTGGGAAATAAAATATTGTGCAGACTTTGAAGGTTTGATAAATAGAAATATGCTCTTTAAATATGCACTGTAGTGAGAGGTGAGGGTGTCCCTCAGACAAATGGCTTCCCATGCTGCACTGTTGCTCCCAAACTTTCTTGATGAGCTTCAGCTTCCTCACCATAGATTTCCTGTGAGTAATTTCCTTTGTTGCTCCCCTTGCTGTCATAGTGAGGAAATAATGCAGGAAATATTTCCTCATTCACACATGCCTCAGCATTGGCAGGTCTGACTCCAGTGATGCGCTAGTACATATGCCATTGGGAGCTGAGTATAAGCTACACTCCATAGTCAACCTGGCACTCCATAGTCAACCTGTATATGTGAAGCACATGACTTGCAAAAATGACAATACAATAGACAAACAGCTAGATAGAAATCTTCCAATGGAGATAAACCTTTGGAGAGAGAGCCTAATAACAAGATTTACAGACATAACACTGACATCTGTGTCTTGTAATGTTGCTTTTCTGAGGCCACTGTAAAAAAAAAAAAGAGAGAGATATAAACAATTGTCATGTCAATGCCGAATCTGCATCAAACTACAACTCCCAGATGACAGAGCAGCCTACAAACATGGCTGCCAAGGATTACAACACCCAACCATCACAAACTCTCTCACATTCACTTTCAGCCTCATTCTGATTGCACAACACCTGGTCTCAATTACACAATCACAGCCACACTACTCAAGGGCTCTCAGTTCATTCATTGCGAACTGTACGCTCAGTGTTCAATACCTGTCTATACCAAGCCTTTTTATTTTGCAACGTAGCTATTCTGGTTTTGAACCCTGTTCTGCTTTTCTGGTTTTGATTCTTACCTTGCCTCTTATATGTTGTTTGCTGATCGCCTGACCATTGCCTCTTTCCTATTTCTGATTTTGCCCCGTGTATTGGATTTGTTTGTGAGATTGTACCTGTACCTGCATCCATAGCTGCCAGTTAACCTTATATGTTCACTGCATTGTGTATAATTTTAACCTAGTTTTAAGTAACATTTGTCAAAGCATACAGAAATGGAGGATTTATATGACATCATGCAAAGGCGGAATATATTTTTCAGTGAAATCATCAATAGGTGGAAGCTCTTGGAAAGCCACCTCTCCAAACCCACCCTGAAAAGACTGTGCCCAACTTTGCGAGATGATGTGATGAAGGCTCTGTGTGAAATATTCATGTTGTCCAAGAAGCCAGAAGAGTGCATGGAGGCATCATTTTATTACCACAGTGGGATTTATCTAGTATAACCAGGAAAACTTTACACCAGATGGTCACAAACCAGGGGTTACAACTGATTTACAAAAAGATTTTGCAGATTTTACAAATGGATTTTGTGTGCTAATATTTTGAAATCTTACTGGGAGTCACATTGAGACAAGCCACATTGAAAATATTAGGATATGTGTTATTTTAGTCTTTTCCTTATCCTGACACACTGCACTAGCGTAGGTAAGCAAAAAAAATGGACAAGTTTACCCATCAAACTACTTCCACTAAACAAGCTAGCACTGTGTCTCAAATCACATACTTATGTACTATTCTAGACCATTAATGAGTACTAACAATAACAGAATTTCCTATTACAGTTATTGTTTGAATTTTAAAAACCTCTCATGTAGTCTTCATAGCTACCGAAAGGCCTGTTTTCTGGAAAAAAAATTGTCAGTATCAGTCTTCTGGACTAGTAAATACCATTCAATGTAAGGTCAGAGCTTTCTATTCGAGACGCAGCCCGTAACAACAGTCATGACAATGGCAATAAGTTTTATGAGAGATAGTGTTCATCAGTGTGTTTAACATTACTGTGCAGGGATGTTTTGGCTCTGATGTGCCATCTACTCAATGTTTCCTTTCAATCTTCCAGATGTACATAAGATATGCAGCGAATGTGTAAATACTGAGTTGGCTGCCACTGCTTCTGCACACACACACGTACCAAGTACATAGTCATGTGGCAAGTTTCCAATAACAATACAACACTTCCCACTGGACTGGTAAGTCAGTGCAAGGAATTTTCCTTTGGTTTGTAGTCACATAAATTCCACACATATGTGAAATATCTGCCATAATAAAATTTTCAAATGTTACAGTTGTGCTATATTATAAATCTGGTGTTCAAGGCTTGGGGTCACAGAAAATTCTTAATGTCTATTTGGAGTCCTTTGACCAAAAAGAACTCCTCCTGTAATTGCTCCCAAGGTGCTTCAACAAAACAGTGAGTGCTGATCCGTTCAAATAATGGTTATTAGGTTTCAAATATTTATCAAATAAAGTAAAAATACTGATTATCCAACAACAGATTGAAAAACTATGATTTCATGCAGTTGGTGTTTGCAATTTCATGTGTTTACTGTGTCATTTGTTAGGCAGCAACAGAGGCTATTTAAACCTATGTATACCTGGTTATTGTCAGCCATGTTAGCCATACGTCTAAGGTAGCCATACGTCGATGTTAGTCATACGTCCATATTAGCCTTACAAAATAAGGCTTCTCTTAATGTGAATGGAAACAGTGGCAGATTAATTTTATCTGAACTACTTTTTTGCAGCCACTTTATTTTCACAGGTGGTCTCTTTTTAAAGATACTTTATTTAAATCTTCCAGTCAGCCATTTCAGTTTAGCTTTGTCTTGTTTTCATCTCAAAGGCAGATTTTCTTCACAGCTATCACAATGTTTCTATCATCATCAACTGCTGTTGTTTTTCTTGGCCAACCTGTTTGAAGTCTGGTTGTTAGTGCACCAGTGGTTTCTTTTACAAGACATCACAAATTCTTGTATTGGCTATGCTCACTGCTTGTGCAATGTCTCTAATTTTCCTAATTTTAAAATGGTTTGCTTTTCATCCATAGACAGCTCTCTGGTCTTCATGTTGGTTTATCCTTTTCAACAACAAATGCAGGCTTCATGCAGACTGCATTTCAACAAATGTAGAGTCTGGTCCATAGGTATTTGGACAGTGGCACAATTTTCATAATGTTACGTCTGTACACCACCACAATCAAGATGTGATTGTGTTTAGGAATTACAGCCATTTTTCTGGCTTCAGTTTTGTCTTCAGTAAGTGAAAAGCATGCTCAACTGGGTTGAGCTCAGGTGACTGATTCAGCCATTTATCAGTGCCGTCCTATCAGTTTTTCAGCATATGACTGAATCTGAGCAAAAAGTATAGCTTTATACACTTCAGAATTCATCTTGCCACTTCTATCAGCAGTCACATCATTAATAAACACCAGTGACCCCGTTCCATTTGCAGCCATACATGCCCATGCCATAACACTGCCTCCACCATGTTTGACAGACGATGTGGTATGCTTTGGATCATGAGCCCATTCTTTCCTTCTACAAACTCTTCTATTCCTGTAATTCTGGTACAAGTTAATCTTGATTTCATCTGTCCAAAGAATCTTGTTCCAAAACTGGGCAGGCTTTTAGAAATATTTTATAGCAAAGTCTAATCTGGTCTTTCTTTGAGCCTGTGAAAATGGAGGGACTATTTATATGGCTGTAATTCCTAAATGGTTAATGCAATATTTTTGTTAAACACATTGAATTAAAGCTGAAAGTCTACACTTCAATCACATCTTGATTGCTTCATTTCAAATCCATTGTGGTGGCGTACAGAGTCAATATATATATACAGTTCATGTATATGTGTGTGTTCAGACAGCCTTATTCTTATTGTCTTGATCATTGTCTTGTAGCTATCATAAGTTCAGGTAGGAAAAGTAATTAAAAGAGAAAAGGACATATGACCACCTCTGAAAATAGGTTATATAGGTCAAAGTACAATTAAATAAGGTCTGCCTTGTTGCATATAGAAAATATATATTAATATTTAGCATTTATATCTTTTCTGACAATACAGAGCATTTAAACCTGGTTGGTCCAGAAGCTCCTCTTGTTGCTGTAGCTGGTGAAGACCTGGTTCTGCCCTGTTTTATCAGACCCAACACTAGCGCTGTGGACATGACAGTGGAGTGGTTCAGACTATATGTAGACGACTCATTAGTTCATCTCTATAAGGATCATGAAGACAGAAATGAAAAGCAGGCTCAGTCGTACAGAGGAAGAACTTCAGTTTTCAAAGAGGAGCTACAGAAAGGCAACGCTTCACTCAAACTCTCAGCTCTCCGAGTCTCTGATGAAGGAGAATATAAGTGTCTTGTTGATGACAAATCCTGGTCCGATGACATCACTGTTCACATCACTGTGGAGGGTAAGATCTATTTCTGTATTGAAGAATTACACAGTGAATGTTATAATACAATAAATGTTCTCTTAACATTATTAATGGTTTGTGCATATGAAAACCACTAAAAATCTCCATTTTTCATTGTATTTATTTATTTGAGAGGTTTTTAGAATGGAGATTCTCTCACTGACTGACTACGTCACAGATTTCCAACCTTGGTCCTGGAGAACACCCTGACTCTGATACTGTTTTTCCTGCTCTGACAGACCTGATTTAACTCAGGAAGAGCTGTTAATTAGCTGATTAGGTGAATCAAGTGTGTCAGGAGAAGGAGAAACACTAAAACATGCAGGACAGAGGACTTCAGGACCAGGGTTGGGAACCTGTGGACTAAATGATCCCCAGTACAGGAGTCACTCAGACATACACTCACTAGGCGGCGGTGTGCATCAACAACATGGCTGGGCAAATAGATGATTAAAAAAGAAAAGATTAAATTTATGTTTCGATTTTTAATAACACTCATTCCACTTAATAGAAAAGATTTGTTAAGTGTATGAGTTGATTAGACTGTGATTCACAACCTTGGTTATTGGCAGATGTGGATCACTTTACTTGGATCAATGTATTTGTCCATTATGTGACTATAATATTGGGCTCAGCATTTACCCGTTTCACTTCAGACCCAAAAAAACATGCCAATTTTGTAATCTTTAAACAGCAGTAATAATGTTCAGCATTATTCTTCACATAGCTGTGACTGTACAAAGGTTCAGCAGCAGTGGTCCCACTCGTGAAGATTTTTGTCCTGCTTTATCTATTTTTCCACGCTGCACAAGCAGTTTGTTTCTTAGCCTGTTTATCACTGAAAATAATGTAAACATAATTCCTGAATAAAATATTCTGCAATAATTTATAGGCTAATAGCATTTTGAAACTATGTTTTCATTTTGTATTAAAATATTTAATTATCATTGTTATTCATAGTCTTAATAATTAGTGTTTAAATAATTAATTTTTTATCAAATCAAGACAATATTATGGGGTGAGTCACTCCCCTGAAATATGTTTTTTTTTTTTTTTTTTTAATGTGTTAACTGGGAATCCATGTTTAGGATTTAATATCTCCAGGAATATTATTCCCAGCCAAATGAAGTTTGGGGAGACATAAAGCCAAAACTTGTTTTCTATCCTGTGTAAATGCTCAGAAAGCACCACAGAAGGTCAGTTTTTTCAGGGTCTCAGGACACAGTTTTGTGTTAACTTTAACCTAACTTTACTAACCTATGATAAACGAGAAATATGTCCACCACAATATCACGCCCAATCTGAATACTGCAAAAATCTGTTCCGCTCATTGTCCTTTTTAAAATGGGTTATTCTGACTAAACACTGCAGGCAGCAATTTGTATGAAGGCAGGCTGTTTTTTTTATTATCTCCTGATGAGTGATGGAAAAATAGATAAATATGTGGAGAATATAAGGGATTGTATATGTTTCTTTGATTGATCTATTATTGTCTCCTGATGTGCCTAAATCATCACTTCGTCACACTGTGTTGCACCTTTCCTGTTGTTAAAAAATGCAATATAACAATGAATTTAAGATTTGCACCAAAAGGTTGCAAGATTGTCTCATAGATGCAGAAATCAAAACCGTAACATACTGTAAATTAGCAAATGTTCAATTAGGGCAACTAGGACATTTCATGACCTTTACTTAATTTGAGCAGTTTTGTGTATTGGAAGAATGAGAGGTCTGAAGAATAAAGACTCAGATTGTGTAAGGTTGAAGAATATTAATTTACTTCTATGAAAATGTCAAAATGCTTGAGTCTCATCTAAAAATCTTCAATGAGCTATTTACCCCTACTCCTCAAACACACACACAGACACACACATACACACAGACACCAGATGGGCTGCAACTCATTAGCATGTGCAGGTTTGTTTAAATGAACAACAATTGTATTGCCAAAATGAAGAGTACTTGAAATGAACTAAAGTACTAAAATGAAGCCTCAAATCAAATTCAAACAAAAAGTAACGTTAGCAGACTAACAGTAAGGATTAAGGAAATAATTTGTTTGTGTGAAAAAGCAGTTGCCTAACACAAGTGTTATTAATTACAGTATAAGTATATAAGTAAAGTTGTCATGTAAAAATAAATAAATATTGTTACTGTTGCTAACATAATGATTTGTATTAAAATGGTAAAGGATATCAGTCTGCTTTCTCTGTCCAGCAAAAGAGATATGTTTGTATATGGCTAGGATACACAGGCTGTCTCAGATGCTTCTTTTGGCAGACTAACCTGTCGCAAAACTAACTTGTCTTGTCTTTTTTGTTTTTTTTTTATATTTGTCATCACACTTTGTAGTGTAATTTTTGACTGTGTAAAGAACAGTCTACATCATTAACCTGAAAATGAGCTTGAAATAATAACCTCTACTGGGAAGGTTACATTACTTACTTTTTTCAATTTGAGGTTAAAAGCTATATATTTAAATTATATTTAAAACAATAGCTATATATTTCACTATATTTAAAACAGTATTTTTTGTTTAATGACTGTAGTCCTGGGAAGCCACCCGGTGATCACGATGGAGAGTTATGATAACTCAGGAGGGATTAATCTACTGTGTGAGTCCAGAGGCTGGAAACCTGAACCTGATGTTCTGTGGCTGGACAGAGAAGGAGCCACTCTGCCTGCTGAAGCTACACAGACACACAGAGACACTGAGGGCTTCAGTGTGAAACGCCGCATCACTGTTTATGATTATAGCGACTCCAACAGATTTTACTGCAGACTTCAGCAAAAACATCACATGATGGAGACAGAGATTATCATTAATCGTAAGTGTCTATGATTTAAAAAAAAAAAAACTTTTACACTTAGATTTAGACTGTAATATTCTACTGTAATCAGTACAGATAAGGTCATTAATAATGACCTATTACTACTATTTTTGCATCATCATTTATGCATTATTTTTATTTTATGTATTGGTTCTTCTGCTACAGTGCTCTGTGTAAGAGTATGTTTTGAAGTTATTAATTCTTGCACATTTTTTTAAATATCTGAAAACTTTAATTTTAGGTAAAGTCTTTGATACTTGGAAGTGGGCTGTTGGCATTTCAGTTTCAGCATGTCTTATTGCTGTCGGATTGATAGTAACTGCAGTTGTCTGTTACAAGAAAGGTATTTAAATAATTTTCCTTCATAACATGTTTAAATTATACTGCAGTTTATACCAAAGCTTTAGTCTACAGGTTCCCAACACTGGTCCTGTAGAACCCCCTGTCCTACACACTTTAGTGTTTTTCCTGCACACTCACTTTGACTCAGGAAGGGCTGTTAATCGGCTGATTATCTGGATGGGTTAGAGCAGGGAAAACACTAATATATGTACATATTACATGACCAGGGTAAGGAACCTGTGCTTTAGTCAGTAGTCCACAAGAGTCCAGTTGGCTATGCTCTGTGTGAAGGGGATGATTTAATTCAGTCCTCTGGTGAAAGTGAAAAGATAAATGTCATCAATGTTATTTAACTTTAACACACCTTACCCCCCCCCTCCACTCACCGTCCTGATAAGTACCATGTCCATGTCACATATACTGTCCTAACCGTTATGTCCAACACCTACCACTCACCATACTAACTGTTAAATACGAAGTAAAACACATTTACAAATGTGAGTGAAGTGGGGGGGGGGTTGGAAGGCAAAAGAAATAATAATAATAATAATAATAATAATAAAAAACACATATTTCCAAACTGTTGCGCGTATGTATGTATGCAAGCAGCAAACTCTCTGCTACATTCAGGCGGCCTTTCCTCCTTGATTTAATCTGGGCTAAAGAGATCACTGTGGCGATTGGGAAGTTCATATTCAGTAGTGGCGAAAGCAGGATTCAAAAACACCATCTAGAGCTACAGAGAGCTACAGAGAGCTGCAGTATGTGACTCTGACAGCACAGCTAGCAAACAGCAGAATGGGAAAAGCCCACTGCCTCAGACACACCACCCAAAGTTGCCCCAGTGAAAACTTAGCCATGTTTAATTTTGTTCCATTCTAACGCACACCTTTGTGCTGTTATACACTGCAAAGAGTCTGAATGGATCATGTGTAATGATTAATTTCTATTATTGTACTTTTATAATGTTTTAATCAATTGAACATGCAAATCTAAGGCACATTCAAGTAATGCTTATTTTCACTTTATTGAACTGAGGCACCAGTTTCTCAAATTTGAATTTTGTGTATCATTAAACCCTTAGTAAATCTTACAGTATATGGTTTTATTCAACACACACAGTTGTTGAATGGAAAATAATAAAAGAAGCTAAAAGCACCAAAACACCTCCTAGTCCTACTGAACTAATCACACCCCAGATAAACTACATCACTAGTATGATTAAGTGTGATTGTCTCTGTGTCTTTTCCATCAGCACTGTAATGTGTCTAATATTAAACATTTTAATATTGTCTGTTTTCAGAAAAGATGGTAATGACACCTGAACTTATCATTTTTGTCAAATATGTGAAGAACTGTGAACTACTGTTGCCTTTAATGTGCCTTTAGTGTGCGATATTAAATGTGGTAGTGGATTTTGGATTTTGCTGACTAGCACTAACACACACTCAGTAGCATTTATCAATACTCCCCTTCAATACTCATCAAAAGTCCGGTGATTGGGAGCAAGCAAGCTGCCGTGCCAGTGCCACAGTGTGCTGTGGCTGAGTGGATTATAGTCGTAGTACTGCAGATTTATTAAAGAGCTTCAGACAGAGAAATCCAGAAAATAAAAGTCAATGAATAATATATTCAAAAAACAATAATCTGGAGGCGAAAAAGTAGAATAGTCAGAGATCATAGAAAGTATCCACAATTTACTCAGTTTGATTTCACAGAGAATGTCTGCAAGACTTCAGAAACGAGTGTGTGGTTACTGGATATAGGGTGCGATATTAAATGTGGTAGTGGATTTTGGATTTTGCTGAACTAGCACTAACGCTCACTCAGTAGCGCTTTGTCGAATCCTCCCCCTCGGTACTCATGACTTAGAGACACAGGTCATGGTGAAGGTTCACAAGAAGGTGTAGATCGGGGCAGAGGGTAGAAATTACAGCTCCTTCTCATGTTTATTTAAATTAATGCTACCAAATTATAGGCAGCTCAGGTCATTTATCCGGATCTGTACATTTACCAGGAAGTAAACAAGAAGGAGGGGTCTGTACGAAGAGTAGAGATAAAAACACATCAGTCACAATATATTAAATTACTTGTTTTCTATGTGAGTGATAACTGACCTGTAACATCATTTTCCACTTTGTGAAGTGTGCTTAAACATTTAACAAATATATAACATCAGGGGAAAATTAAATGTCATAACTGCAATCTGATTTGTGTGTTTACTTTATTACATTATTACACTGCTTAATCTATTTATCATTTTATAAATTTTTTTAAACATTTGTTTATTAAAAACAAATTTATCTGTTTTATCATCAGAGCTTCGACAGGTGAAACAAAATGCAGGTGAGAAAGAACTTGTTTTGCTTTTAAAATCACATACTGATTAATTAATTGGAGGAAACTTAACAGACAATATCACCCTGATCAAATGTAATCACAAAGGTAACTGGGAGGTTGTTACACTGTACGGGCATCTTTGACTCAGAGTCACAATTTAACATGGTTCACTAGAAGATGCAGATCAGGGCAGAGGGCAGAAATTACAGCTCCTTCTCATGTTTATTTAAATGAAGACTACCAAATTATGGGCAGCTCAAGTCATGTATCCAGATTTGGACATTTATCAGGAAGGAAACAGGAACAAGGGTTCAGGAGTGAAATTTGAACCTGAATTTTAATTGCTTGAAAAAAATAAAAGAACACAAAAAATTTGGTTAAGAAATCCATGTTAAAAATTCAAGTCTTTGAAAATTCAACGAGTCAAAAATCCATCTGGGATACTTAAAAAGAGCAAATGAGCCAGACAAATTCTATCCTGGCCAATCACAACACACTTGTGAGCTCATGGAGAGGGCTTTATTTATCAGTCACATTTTATGGTGATGCATGGTGCCAGGTGGAGGAGCAACTCAGTGAAAGATTTCTGCTACTGTTTTTTTTTTATACGAAATTAAATACCACTAGTATTTGTTAATTAAGTGTCTTTATAAGAGTTAAGCATTCTCTTATGATTTCTAGTGGACTTATTTTGTGTCAGTGAATCCAGCCATACTTTAGTCAAGCTAGATAGAAACCTGTGATACTAGCTCTTTTTTTAAATCTTTCAGTTCAGTTATGGTCTCCGGGACAATTTTCATTTAGAACACAGATATTTGTTTGGTGGATTATTAAGACCTTTATCAGGCAGGTCCCAGACCGTGGGCCTTATGTCTGACAACACTGCTTAACATTTTATATTTTCTGTTTTCAGAGCAGCAGAGACAGAGGAGGGAAGATGGTAATTACACCTAAACTTTTTTCCCAAATATCTGAGGAACTGTGAGCAGAGAGCATGTATTTCTGTCTGTCAGCACTGCATGGTCTGCTGTTGCCTTTAATGCAGAAGCTTTTAATTAATATGCTCTGCATTGATATTCTCTGCATTTACGTGTTAATTAAGTATGTCTGTCAACACTGTTCAACCTTTTATACTTTCTGTTTTCAGGGCAGCAGAAACTGAGGGTGGCAGTTGGTAATTACACCTGATCTTATTCATTTTTTCACTCAGTAGCACTTTATCAAACCCTCCCCCTTGGTACTCATGACTTATGATACAAGTTAATATGGTGAAGGTTAACAGGAAGGTGTAGGTCGGGGCAGAGGGTACAAATTACAGCTCCTTCTCATATTTATTTAAATTAATGCTACCAAATTATGGGCAGCTCAGGTCATTTATCTGGATTTGGACATTTATCAGGAAGTAAACAGGAAGGAGGGTTCTGTAAGAAGAGTGGAGATAGACACATATCAGTCACAGTAAATTTCTAGTAAATTACTTGTTTTCTATACATGTAACAAATATATAACATCAGGGGAAAATTAAAAGTCAAACTGCAATCTGATTTGTGTGTTTTTTTACATTATTACACTGCTTAATCTTTTTATCACTTTATACCCTTTTTAAACATTTGTTTATTAAAAACAAATTTATCTGTTGAAGTTAAATGTCATAACTGCAATCTGATTTGTGTTTATTACATTATTACACTGCTTAATCTATTCATCACTTCATATATTTTTTTAAAATGTATTTATTACAAACAATTTTATCTGTTTTATCCTCAGAGTATATTGCCAGGCTGGTGTGATAGTAGTGTGGTAGCACTGAATAGAATAGAGTAGAATAGAATAGAATAGAATAGAATTCCTTTATTGTCACTGCACCTTACAGTCAACGAAATTTAGTGTGATTCTCCCAATACAGTTTTGTCTGACAGACATAAAGTACAGAAATAGTTTCAAAATAGAAATTTCAAAGGAACAATACTATATAAGTAAGTAAGTAAATAAATAAATATAGATATGGCATAAAACAACTTTGATATAAAAAAGAATAATATTGCCCTGGCTGCAGTTTTAAACACAGGGTCATAATATAGCCCTTGAGAGCTGGAGGCAGAGTGGTGAAAGATTTTTAGGGTAGAAATTTACAGCTCCTTCTCATGTTTATTTAAATTATTGCTACAAAATAATTAGGAATTACTAATGCTTGAAAAATTAAGTGTGTAAATTTTCAATGTAAATCTTTCAAAAAATTGGGTAATAAAAAATTCATGTTAACAGATACAAGGTATCAAAAATTCAGGTAAAAAAATCAGGTAATAAAAGAAATTACGGTAAAACAATTTAAGGATCAGATTATAAGATTTATATTTATGTTGTATACTGATGGCAATAAACTTGTTTTTGGTATTTTATAATCTAGTCTTATTTTATTTGGTTTGTACTTTTGGTCTGGAGTGGACATATTTAAATATTAATTATTTTATTGTTATGTTTATAAGCGCTTAAAAAGAGGAAGAAGCTGTTTGCAGGTAAGAACAATTTTACCTTTTTATCTTCATTCAAATCAGATTCTCTACTGTATTTATTATATTCTGTGTGTGCGTGTGCGTGTGTGTGTGTGTGTGTGTGCGTGTGCGTGTGTGTTTTGTGTGAGTGTTTGCATGTTTAAATGAGCTTGTGTGAGCAGGTGTGTGTTTGTGTGTGAGTGAGCATGTGTGTATGTGTAAGTGTGTATTTGAGTGTGAGTTAGTTTGTTTGTGCAAGTGTGTGTGAGTGTTAGTATGTGTGAATGAGTTTTTTGTCTGAGGGTGTGCGTATACATGTCTGTGTGTGTGAATTTGCGTGTGAGAATGAGTTTGTGTATGCGTTTGAGTGTGTGCATTTCACTGTGTGTGTGTGAGTGTATGCTGCTCCAGAAAAAATAAAAATTTAAAAAATGAACGCTGCTACAAGACAAAACACCAGGTACTGATCACCTAGCGGGGTGATCAAATAATTATTTGTATGCGTGTGTGTGTGTGCGCGCATATGTTTATCTATCAGAAGTGTGTTCAAAAGAGGTGTAGTATAATGTAGAGCAGAGCAGATTGTTTATAATATAACAGTAACTACTCAGCCACTCTTATGTACTCATTATATCTGATTATAATTTTTTGATTTCTTGATCAGTAACAATTGTTAATAATTATGATTATTCAAACATAATATGAGGTTAAACAACTAGTGAGTGCTGTAGAATTTGAACAGCAAATTACCTGTTGTACAATTAGTTTAGAGCTAATGTTCTAATGCTTTCTAACTGACCAATTCACCTGTCAGTGTGCGTGTGTGTGTGTGTTTGTGATTGAGTGTGTGTGCCTGTGTCTGTTTGAGCATGTGTGCGTGTGTGCGTGTGTGTGTGAGACTCAACAACTAAAACAAATCTTCGTCTCTTACAATTTTTCACATAAAAGCTCCAGTGCATGCACACACACACACATATACACACTGTTTCTCTGAATGAATAATTGGTTTTGTTGTGTGAAAAGTGTCTGTGTGTTTCTTTCAGTGGATGTGACTCTGGATCCTGATACAGCTAATCCTGCACTCATCCTGTCTGATGATGGAAAACAAGTGACACTTGGAGACACACAAAAGAATCTCCCTGATACACCACTGAGGTTTAAATTTGCCAGTGCTGTGGGAAAGCAGAGTTTCTCCTCAGGGAGATTTTATTATGAGGTGCAGGTCAGCGGGAAAACTGAGTGGACATTAGGAGTCGTGAGAGAGGACATTAACAGGAAGGAGTGGATTCCACGGAGTCCTCAGAATGGTTTCTGGACTGTGGGCCTGAGGAATGAGAATCAGTACTGGGCTTATGCTGATGCTGCTGTCTCTCTCACACTGAGAGAGAAGGTGGAGAAGGTGGGGGTGTTTGTGGATTATGAGGAGGGTCTGGTCTCCTTTTATGATGTGAAGTCCAGCTCTCATATCTACTCTTTCACTGCTCAGTCTTTCACTAAGAAGAAACTCTATCCATACTTCAGTCCTCGATACAATGAAAGAGGTGAAAATTCAGCACCACTGATCATCACTGCTGTTACTGAATAAATATCTGTTTTATATTCTATAACACTTGCCTACACAGCTGCCTATAATCATCACTTCCTTTTATGTTCATTTTATATTAAATAAACATAATAAACTCTGTAACATATAAACTATATAATGAAGTGTGTTTACATGAACATTAATAATACAATCATTATCTGATTTCAGCAGTTAAATCAGATTAAAGATGATATTAGATTTCTAGAAATTCTATAAAGACATATGGATGTTAGTCCAGTTACTGCATTATTCAGTGTTTGCGTACTGTTAATCTGATTTCTCTTAGAAACTCTGAGAGAATGTAGATGCCTCATGAAGCTGAGTCAGACATGTCAGTGACGCCGCCTTTGTGGAAGCGCAACTTTCCTGCTCTTTCACTTGAGTTGAATTTAGAGCATTAACTAACATTTTCTCCACCACTAAGAATCACCACTTATTATAGGTGAAGCCCTGACATTTTGTGTGTGTGTGTGTGTGTGTGTGTGTGTGTTTGTGTGTGTGTGTTTATGTGTGTGTTTTAGGAGGGATTGTATGGCAGGATTGTTTAGGATACTGTTTTGTGGTGTTTATTTTTTCCTGAACATGATGTGAGTTCTTACTGAATGTTCTTAATATTTGGGAAATGTTCAGTAAGGTTTGTATTGTGATCGGATGTGTAGATGGATTTGAATTATTTTTTGCACTTTTACATAATCATACATGAAATTGATTTATTGTTATTAGACTATTATTATAGGTATTTTTAATATGTGTTATAATCGCTCAAAACAACACCATCTCAGTTTATAATCATTTCTGTCCAACTGAACAAAGCCTCAGTGATGAAATTTCCAGAATTTTAACTCAATCAAAATATTAACAGTGCATGTGTCTGTGTGTGTGCATTACCTGTGATCTGCAGAAACTGATGATGGCTACAACACAGAGAATTTGGGGGAAATTACTTTGATTTGATCAGGTTAGACCTGCATCTCTCCACAGATCTGCAATTTTTAATCTGAGCTCCTAATATGGAAGATGCTCTGATATATGGCATTAGTTAGCAAATGTGACTAATGTGATATTTACTCTCTCATTTATGGATGTCATGCATGAAGAAGGGAGAGAATTTTTTATTAAAGGTTCCCTGTCCTTATGGAGGTATTTTTGTTACATAATTTGCAAATACGAATATGAGCACAAATATGGTGGACTTCAGGACAGTGAGTAATTTAATGTCTCTGGATCCACCATGACCCTGACCAGGATAAAGCGCTTACTGAAGATGAATGAATGAAACGACTCACTTCCCTAAAGTCCTCCATGTTAACTTCTCACAACACTCTCGTTCCTCCCACCAGCTGAGAGAGAAAATTAATCACTGAGAATTGCTGAGGATCAGTACTGCCCCACTGTCACTGACTGACACAAAGCTCCTCATTCTCAAAAGTGTTTGGGAGAAACACCGTTAAGAAATACATCAATCTTAAAAGCAAACAAGCAAGCAAGCAAGAAAAAAATGTTGAAAGACAGAATTTAATATAAAACATAATTTGAAAATGTAGATCAATTACTATAAAATGCACTGGTATTGTACAATAAGTCTATATATTGTATTCATTTATATTAAAACTATTTTATTTGATCTTATTTTATTTTGATCATTAGCAAAAAGTTGTCTCGCTATCTGATTGGCTGGAGCAGACCCAGTGAAAAATACACACATTAGTGGATTGAACTGCAAAAGTCAGTGTGAAATGTTTCAGAAATCCACGACTAAATGCAGGCCGCTCCACAAATGCCACATAATGCATAAATGCACACTGGAGATTTACAAATACAGTTTTTCTTAATCCATATCCCACTTTTCTGCAAACTAAGGTCAATGTTCTCAAAACAATTAACACAGAGATCTAAACACTTTTTTACTTTTTTACATTTTTTACAATGAAACAGATGTACACTGGGTTACAAACACACACAACAAAACACGTCCAGTTTGCTTAATTGCTCACACAGGAGTCAGCATGTGTCGTGTATGAGAGGTCACGTGTGAAAGCTCGGAAGCTGGCATATGTTACTGTAAATAATGGAGGTTCTTAGAGAAAGTGGAAGAAGATGAGTGAGAGTTAGAGGACTTGGGACAGGAAGCGGAGTAGAGAAAGAGAGAGGAAGAGGCAGAAAGAGATAGAGGACAGGCAGTAGGAAGAGAAGAGAAGAGGAGGAAGAAGAGTAGGCAGAGAAACAGCACACAGAAGAAAGATATTAAATGAGATGAGAGCCGCCCTAACTGACCATGTTCTCAATCACGTTGTCTCCCTAAGAGAAGCTGGACAGAGAGTTCAGCCTGTTGTAAGCTAATCCACTGTTGCTTTAATTATTTGCACCTTCCAGTAAGAAGACAGGTAAGTGCTCTGTGCTTATTGCATTTCTGTGTATCTCTGAGTATTCTGGCATGAAGTAGGATATACTGATGGCCCAATCCAGTCTGTTGTCCAAATGCACCCCCAGCTGCTTGTATGTGCTCACTACCTCCACATCCTCTCCATCAGTGGTGACGGGTGATAGGTGGGGTCTGGACTAACTATGGCCCACCTTGGACCACTCCTGGACAACACAGGAAAATACTGAGATTGGCACACACACAGTGGAATTGAGTGGATGTCCAGCTTCTGTCTCCAGGGATGCGGGAAGGTGTTTTACACTGTGGGAGCTGATATTTCAAGCAGCATACATGTGGTGTGAGATTTGATGTCATGACTGAAAAATAACAGAGATTGTGTGTGGATTAGAATAATTATACCTCAACACGGTGAAATTCTTAAATCATCAGGTGTTGATTAATTTTCTAAAACAGCACAGATCTGAATATGACTGTAATATGGTAAATTTATATTAACGAGCTAATTTTATTGTTTCTATAGTAACAGCTCATGCACAGGGATTTGCATGACAGATGCTCCACATAATCTAAGACAGATTTAATAAATAGATTAAAAAGATGTCATTATATAACTAAGAAAAGTGTTTAATCACTGGTTTCTGTTAGGACATGTTTAACATTTATAGGAGTGTCAGCGCTTTGTAACAGTAACAGTTAGTAAGTTTCCCTACACAGGAGTTAGTTCCTGCTTTCACTTCCGTTATAGCAGCTATATACAGTCATTCCCTCACCAGCCTCTCTTTTTCTCTCTTTTAAAGCTAATGATACAAAATGTTACAGAGAAACTGGAAAATATAAACCCTCTGTCCTGAAGACTCGAGTCTTGTAGATGCTCCATAAACAGTTTAAAATGAACAGTTCCATTACCCACCACCAACCAGCCACACACCCCCACCCGAAGCAGCATGGGGCTCAAACCCAGGAACCTCAGATTAAGCGCAACCCAACCAAGCAGACAAGACAGTACAATGACTACTGGGATAGACAATGGGCACAGTAAGTCCCAGTGCAGCGCCGACGAGTACACAGTTCTATAAGAAAGTGAATCCAGTGACAATAGTGCAAAGAGTACAATATAAGTGGCTGAAATAGTGTAAACATAAGAAGTAGCAGCCTATGTACAGTATAATAAATATTGTAGCAGCATAATGTAATGTGCAAAAAATTGCAAAGAGGATGCACAGTTTTGTGTGTGTGGGTGTGTGTGTGTGTGTGTGTTCTTTCAGTCCAGTTTCTGAGTATTGAGGAGTCTGATGGCATGGGGGAAGAAACTATTGCACAGTCTGGTCGTGAGGGCCCGAATGCTTCGGTACCGTTTGCCAGACGGCAGGAGGGTGAAGAGTGTGTGAGAGGGGTGTGTGGGGTCATCCACAATGCTGGTGGCTTTGCAGATGCATCATGAGGTGTAAGTATCTGCGATGGAGATCCTGATGATCTTCTCAGCTGTCCTCACTATCCGCTGCAGGGTCTTGCGATCTGAGACAATGCAATTCCCAAACCAGGCAGTGATGCAGCTGCACAGGATGCTCTCGATAGTCCCTCTGTAGAACATGGAGAGGATGGGGGGTGGGAGATGTGCTTTCCTCAGTCTTCTCAGAAAGTACAGGCACTGCTGGGCTTTCTTTGCTATGTAGCTGCTGTTGAGCGACCAGGTGAGGTTCTCTGCCAGGTGAACACCAAGAAATTTGGTGCTCTTGACGATCTCCACGGAGGAGCCGCCAATGTTCAGCAGATAATGGTCATTCTGTGCTCTTCTGAAGTCAACAACCATCTCTTTAGTTTTGTCCATGTTTAGAGACAGGTTGTTGGCTCTGCACCAGTCCGTTAGCCGCTGCACCTCCTCTCTGTTTGCTGACTCGTCATTCTTGCTGATGAGACCCACCACGGTCGTGTCATCGGCGAACATGATGATGTGATTTGAGCTGTGCGTTGCTACACAGTCATGAGTCAGCAGAGTGAACGGGGCCCCTGGGGGGCCCCAGTGCTCAGTGTGGTGGTGTTGGAGATGCCGTTCCCGATCCAGACTGACTGAGGTCTCCCAGTCAGGAAGTCCAGGATCCAGTTGCAGAGGAAGGTGTTCAGTCCCAGCAGGTTCAGCTTACCAATCAGGTGCTGAAGAATGATTGTGTTGAATGCTGAACTGAAGTCTATGAACAGCATTCGAACATATGTGTCTTTATTGTCCAGGTGGGTGAGGGCCAGATGGAGGGTGGTGGTGATGGCGTCATCTGTTGAGCGGTTGGGACGGTAAGCGAATTGCAGGGGTCCAGTGAGGGGGGCAGCAGGGTCTTGATGCCTCTCGACGCACTTCATGATGATGGGTGTAAGTGCAACGGGATGGTAGTCGTTGAGGCAGGGCACTGAAGACTTCTTTGGCACGGGGATGATGGTGGTGGCCTTGAAGCATGTTGGAACCAAGGCACTGCTCAGGGATGTGCTGAAGATGTCCGTGAAAACATCCGCCAGCTGGTCTGTACAGCTTCAATTTAATTCTCCAGGAAATATTCAAGATAAAAAGTCTTTCTCCCTCTTTCTCTCTCTCTCTCTCTCTCCCCATATCCCAGGCTTCTCTGCCCTTACTTGTTTATGGAGCATCTACAAGACTCGAGTCTTCAGGACAGAGGGTTTACATTTTCCAGTTTCTCTGTAACATTTTGTATCATTAGCTTTAAAAGAGAGAAAAAGACAGGCTGGTGAGGGAATGACTGTATGTAGCTGCTATAACGGAAGTGAAAGCAGGAACTAACTCCTGTGTAGGGAAACTTACTAACTGTTACTGTTACAAAGCGCTGACACTCCTATAAATGTTAAACATGTCCTAACAGAAACCAGTGATTAAACACTTTTCTTAGTTATATAATGACATCTTTTTAATCTGTTTATTAAATCTGTCTTAGATTATGTGGAGCATCTGTCATGCAAATCCCTGTGCATGAGCTGTTACTATAGAAACAATAACATATTAAAATTAGCTCATTAATATAAATTTACCATATTAATAATAATAATAATAATAATAATAATAATAATACATAACACTTGTATAGCGCTTTTCAGGATACTCAAAGATGCTTTACATGAAGAGACAAACAAGGGCAACAAAAGAATTTAATGTAACAGTTAATGAAAGGTGGTTTTAAAGAGATGGGTTTTCAGGGCTTTTTTAAACATGGGGAGTGTGGATGAGTCTCTGATGTGTGTGGGCAGGGAGTTCCAAAGGGTGGGGGCAGCAGCGGAGAAGGCCCTGTCCCCCCAGGTCTTGTGTTTAGTCCTGGTGGGGGGAGACAGGAGGTTGGCGTCAGCTGACCTGAGGGCACGGGTGGGGGTGTGGTGATGGAGGAGCTCAGAGAGGTAGGTGGGGGCCAAGTAATGGAGGGACTTGTACACAATGGTGAGGAGCTTGAATTGGATACGCTGAGGAATGGGGAGCCAGTCGAGATCTTTGAGGACAGGGGTGATGTGTTCACAGGAGGAGGTGCGGGTGAGGAGGCGGGCAGCAGAGTTCTGAATATACTGGAGTCTATTGAGGAGTCTGGAGGGTAAACCGTAGAGCAGACTATTGCAGTAGTCGAGACGGGAGGTAACAAATGCTTGGATGAGGGTTTCAGCAGACTGAGGAGAAAGGGAAGGGCGGAGGCGAGCAATGTTCCGAAGATGATAGAAGGCGGTTTTGGTGATGTGTTTGATGTGGTGTTCATAGGAGAGAGTCTGGTCAAAAAAAATGCAGAGGTTACGGAGGTGGGAGGAAGAAGGGACTGAAAAGCTGTCAAAGGTGAGGGTGAGGTTATTGTAGGTATTGGTGAGTGTTTTGGGGCCGATGATGATTATTTCAGTTTTGTCGCAGTTTAGTTGAAGGAAGTTTGACTGAAGCCAGGACTTTATTTCGGAGATGCAGTTTGTGAGGGTGGAATGTGTGGCTGGGGTTATGGATTTAGTGGACAGGTAAAGTTGGATGTCATCTCCAAAACAGTGGAATTGAAGGCCGTGGCGGCGGATTATGTGACCGAGGGGGAGGATGTACAGTATGAAGAGAAGGGGGCCAAGAACTGAACCTTGGGTAACTCCTTGAGTAAGTGGGGCAGAGGGGGACTTGCAGTGGTTAATATGGATAAACTGGTTTCTGTCAGTGAGGTAGGAGGTGAACCAGGAGAGGGCGGTGTCGGTGATGTTGAAAGTGGTCTGGAGACGGGAGAGGAGGATGGAATGATTGATAGTGTCAAAAGCGGCAGTGAGGTCCAGAAGGATGAGGATGTTGAGGTTGCCAGAGTCGGAGGAGAGCAGGAGGTCATTGGTAACTCGGAGGAGGGCTGTCTCATATTACAGTCGTATTCAGATCTGTGCTGTTTTAGAAAATTAATCAACACCTGATGATTTAAGAATTTCACCGTGTTGAGGTATAATTATTCTAATCCACACACAATCTCTGTTATTTTTCAGGTGTGACGTCACAGCTCACAGCACATATATGCTGCTTGAAATATCAGCTCCCACAGTGTAAAACACCTTCCCGCATCCCTGGAGACAGAAGCTGGACATCCACTCAATTCCACTGTGTGCGTGCCAACCTCAGTATTTTCCTGTGTTGTCCAGGAGTGGTCCAAGGTAAGCCATAGTTAGTCCAGACCCCACCTATCACCCGTCACCACTGATGGAGAGGATGTGGAGGTAGTGAGCACATACAAGCAGCTGGGGGTGCATTTGGACAACAGACTGGATTGGGCCATCAGTATATCCTACTTCATGCCAGAATACTCAGAGATACACAGAAATGCAATAAGCACAGAGCACTTACCTGTTTTCTCACTGGAAGGTGCAAATGATTAAAGCAACAGTGGATTAGCTTACAACAGGCTGAACTCTCTGTCCAGCTTCTCTTAGGGAGACAACGTGATTGAGAACATGGTCAGTTAGGACGGCTCTCATCTCATTTAATATCCTTCTTCTGTGTGCTGTTTCTCTGCCTACTCTTCTTCCTCCTCTTCTCTTCTCTTCCTACTGCCTGTCCTCTATCTCTTTCTGCCTCTTCCTCTCTCCTTCTCTACTCCGCTTCCTGTCCCAAGTCCTCTAACTCTCACTCATCTTCTTCCACTTTCTCTAAGAACCTCCATTATTTACAGTAACATATGCCAGCTTCCGAGCTTTCACACGTGACCTCTCATACACGACACATGCTGACTCCTGTGTGAGCAATTAAGCAAACTGGACGTGTTTTGTTGTGTGTGTTTGTAACCCAGTGTACATCTGTTTCATTGTAAATGTAAATGTTATGTGAATCTGTAAATACTGCAAATTGAAGTGAACTTGTATCTTAATGCAACATTTTCTTTCTTGTGCTTTGAGAAAAGGCACAGACAGTTTGTGATTTGTGTAAATACAATCAGAATGTTACTTAACATTTGGATTTCTGTATCATGGGTTTAGGTGGCTGTGTAACTGTTTTGAAAACATGGACATTTGGTTTGGGAACTTGTGTGTGCAGTGTTTAGAGAAAATGTTAATGTAATTTGTAATTTCTGTGAAAACACTGAAAAAGTAAAAAAAAAAAAACAAGTAAAAAAGTGTTTAGACCTCTGTGTTAATTGTTTTGAGAACATTGACCTTAGTTTGCAGAAAAGTGGGATATGGATTAAGAAAAACTGTATTTGTAAATCTCCAGTGTGCATTTATGCATTATGTGGCATTTGTGGAGCGGCCTGCATTTAGTCGTGGATTTCTGAAACATTTCACACTGACTTTTGCAGTTCAATCCACTAATGTGTGTATTTTTCACTGGGTCTGCTCCAGCCAATCAGATAGCGAGACAACTTTTTGCTAATGATCAAAATAAAATAAGATCAAATAAAATAGTTTTAATATAAATGAATACAATATATAGACTTATTGTACAATACCAGTGCATTTTATAGTAATGAGATCTACATTTTCAAATTATGTTTTATATTAAAATTCTGTCTTTCAACATTTTTTTCTTTCTTGCTTGCTTGTTTGCTTTTAAGATTGATGTATTTCTTAACGGTGTTTCTCCCAAACACTTTTGAGAATGAGGAGCTTTGTGTCAGTCAGTGACAGTGGGGCAGTACTGATCCTCAGCAATTCTCAGTGATTAATTTTCTCTCTCAGCTGGTGGGAGGAACGAGAGTGTTGTGAGAAGTTAACATGGAGGACTTTAGGGAAGTGAGTCGTTTCATTCATTCATCTTCAGTAAGCGCTTTATCCTGGTCAGGGTCATGGTGGATCCAGAGACATTAAATTACTCACTTTCCTGAAGTCCACTATATTTGTGCTCATATTCGTATTTGCAAATTATGTAACAAAAATACCTCCATAAGGACAGGGAACATTTAATAAACAATTCTCTCCCTTCTTCATGCATGACATCCATAAATGAGAGAGTAAATATCACATTAGTCACATTTGCTAACTAATGCCATATATCAGAGCATCTTCCATATTAGGAGCTCAGATTAAAAATTGCAGATCTGTGGAGAGATGCAGGTCTAACCTGATCAAATCAAAGTAATTTCCCCCAAATTCTCTGTGTTGTAGCCATCATCAGTTTCTGCAGATCACAGGTAATGCAAACACACAGACACATGCACTGTTAATATTTTGATTGAGTTAAAATTCTGGAAATTTCATCACTGAGGCTTTGTTCAGTTGGACAGAAATGATTATAAACTGAGATGGTGTTGTTTTGAGTGATTAAAACACATATTAAAAATAACTATAATAATAGTCTAATAACAATAAATCAATTTCATGTATGATTATGTAAAAGTGCAAAAAATAATTCAAATCCATCTACACATCCGATCACAATACAAACCTTACTGAACATTTCCCAAATATTAAGAACATTCAGTAAGAACTGACATCATGTTCAGGAAAAAATAAACAACACGAAACAGTATCCTAAACAATCCTGCCATACAATCCCTCCTAAAACACACACACACAAACACACACACACACACACACACACACACACACACAAAATGTCAGGGCTTCACCTATAATAAGTGGTGATTCTTAGTGGTGGAGAAAATGTTAGTTAATGCTCTAAATTCAACTCAAGTGAAAGAGCAGGAAAGTTGCGCTTCCACAAAGGCGGCATCACGGACATGTCTGACTCAGCTTCATGAGGCATCTACATTCTCTCAGAGTTTCTAAGAGAAATCAGATTAACAGTACGCAAACACTGAATAATGCAGTAACTGGACTAACATCCATATGTCTTTATAGAATTTCTATAAATCTAATATCATCTTTAATCTGATTTAACTGCTGAAATCAGATAATGATTGTATTATTAATGTTCATGTAAACACACTTCATTATATAGTTTATATGTTACAGAGTTTATTATGTTTATTTAATATAAAATTAACATAAAAGGAAGTGATGATTATAGGCAGCTGCAAGGGCGTAGATTTGCTCTTGGCATTGGTGGGGACCTAAGATTCTACCACCACAATGGCTGTCGTTTCTTTATTTCTGCCTGAGCACCTGAATAAGCTCCTGACATGTTTTTAGCACAATCGTAGGTCTGGCCTCTTAAACACGCCATCGGAATATTCAGCCTCAGAAGCACATCCTCAGCTACTTTGGCTATCTCCACTCCAGTAGTTCCTGTGACCTCATATAAGCCAACAAAAGCTTCATGTGGAACCAGGTCATCATCCACATATCTAAAACATATAGACTCCTGCTCTGCACCTGAGACGTCTTGAGAACCATCTATGATTATGGAATACTGCAGGACAGAAAGAGACTGGATAGTTTGTGCAATATTTCTGACAATGCAGTTTGCTAACAACTACAAAATCTCATTTTGCACTGGTGGAGAGGTATAGTCATGACAATGGGACAGCCAGTCACAAAGGCAAGGATCATCTTTGGATTTATATTTTAAATGCTGAAACAGGTTACCATCTTCCTTTCCATAGCCACGCAATGCCAAACCCTGCCTGGTGAGGAACTGTATTGAACCCACAATGCTTTGTAAGCAGTGTCTGGCATTATCCTGTTATTTTGACCAGGCACTTGATAGTTGTGCATCTATTGGAGCTGCTTCTTGAGCACAAACTGTGACTGCATGATGATGGGATTGAGAATTCTGATGGCGTTCAAATCTTTCTAGAGCATTTTTCCAGTTAGTAAACCCTTTGGAGGAGAAAGCAGGTTCTGCCTTTTTTGACATAGTACTTTTATGTATAGCATATGTCTTCACACAGTTAAAACAGAGAATCCCCTTCACTGCAGGGCTATAATGCAGCCATGGATAGTCTTTGTACCACCTCTCCTGAAAATGGAGGACCCTACAGGACAGTGTTTGAACTGGGATGTGTTTGGGGTTAGGCTGGTTTGGCTTATTTTCAATGAGCTCCTGAAAATCTCCACTTATACACTGTTCTTCCTCACTCTCATTGCTCCTCTCCCTGTTGCTCACAACAGATGTACCGGTTTCCTTAGAGATAGACCACATTATACAATTAGTCCCACCCTTCATTTTAAATAGATTATATACATTTTATCCCTATATTTAAACCATAATTATATACTTAATGAACCTCACCTTTGACCCATTGTTTTCAATGGAGCAAATAATGTTGTTAGTTAAAACTGTGCACTACTCCTTATTGCGCTGCTATGCACATGCTTGACAACAGCGCTAAAGTTTAGAATTCTGATGCATCATGTCGGCGCCAGTGGGCATTAGCTTGCCTTTAACATTTATCACGATGCTAGTAGTCCATTGTATCAAAATAGCATTCAGATTCACCTGTGCCCTTGCTTCGCTTTCTGAGCTACAACAAGGCTGAGCTGCCTCTGTCACCTGTTAAATGAGACATTCCATATATGCAGTCACACAGCTTCACATACAGCCTATCAGGTCACATTCATCATTCACCTGTGACCCTGTCTCTCCATCGCTGTCTCAGCTATTTTTGGTTCGGTCACCTGACAAAATGGGATAGCCTATGCATGTCAATTAGAATCGTGCAGACGATTAGCCTGTTATACTATATGGTGTGCACCAAAACCCAACGATGTCATTAACGTTATTAAGTTGAACAAATTTCATTAGCGGACTTGACTATAAGTGACATACAGGTTTCTTTACAAAATAGTTCCTTATATCGACCTTCTTTCTTTTGGCTGCCATCTCTTCGATATCTAGGCTACTGTCTCAGTCTGTCACGCTGTCTCGTCGCGCTGCCAACCAAACGTATTGTCACGTGACAGCAAGGTAAGACACAGCCGATCACATTGCATGTGTTCCTGATAACCCAATCAGAATCAAAATATCAAGGACTTTTGCAACGATAGGAAGATATCTATTGGTAGGACGTCAGAAAGGAACCGAATTTAACCCTTCCTTTTGCACCCAGTGAGAATCTGGTTTTTGGAGGGTATAAAATTATTGGTGGGGACAATTTAGTAATCGCTGAACATTGGTGGGGACGCGTCCCTTGCGTCCATGCTAAAACTACGCCCTTGGAAGAGCTACAGTAAGTATGGACTGTAAGTAAAGTAAAGAGTTACAGTAAATACAGACTATAAGTAAAGAGCTACAGTAAGTACAGACTGTAAGTAAAGAGCTACAGTAAGTACAGACTGTAAGTAAAGTAAAGTGTTACAGTAAATACAGACTGTTAGTAAAGTAGAGTTACAGTAAGTACAGATTGTAAGTAAAGAGCTACAGTAAGTACAGACTAAGTAAAGTAAAGAGTTACAGTAAGTACAGATTGTAAGTAAAGAGCTACAGTAAGTACAGACTAAGTAAAGTAAAGAGCTACAGTAAATACAGACTATAAGTAAAGAGCTACAGTAAATACAGACTATAAGTAAAGAGCTACAGTAAGTGCAGACTGTAAGTAAAGTAAAGAGTTACAGTAAGTACAGACTGTAAGTAAAGAGCTACAGTAAGTACAGACTGTAAGTAAAATAAAGAGCTACAGTAAGTACAGACTGTAAGTAAAGAGCTACAGTAAGTACAGACTGTAAGTAAAGAGCTACAGTAAGTACAGACTAAGTAAAGTAAAAAGCTACAGTAAGTACAGACTGTAAGTAAAGAGCTACAGTAAGTACAGACTGTAAGTAAAGAGTTACAGTAAGTACAGACTGTTAGTAAAGTAAAGAGTTACAGTAAGTGCAGACTGTAAGTAAAGAGCTACAGTAAGTGCAGACTGTTAGTAAAGTAAAGAGTTACAGTAAGTGCAGACTGTAAATAAAGTAAAGAGTTACAGTAAGTACAGACTGTAAGGAAAGTAAAGAGTTACAGTAAGTACAGACTGTAAGTAAAGAGTTACAGTAAGTACAGACTAAGTAAAGTAAAGAGCTACAGTAAGTACAGACTGTAAGTAAAATAAAGAGTTACAGTAAGTACAGACTGTAAGTAAAGAGTTACAGTAAGTACAGACTAAGTAAAGTAAAGAGCTACAGTAAGTACAGACTGTAAGTAAAGAGTTACAGTAAGTACAGACTAAGTAAAGTAAAGAGCTACAGTAAGTACAGACTGTAAGTAAAGAGTTACAGTAAGTACAGACTAAGTAAAGTAAAGAGCTACAGTAAGTACAGACTGTAAGTAAAGAGTTACAGTAAGTACAGACTAAGTAAAGTAAAGAGCTACAGTAAGTACAGACTGTAAGTAAAATAAAGAGTTACAGTAAGTACAGACTGTAAGTAAAGTAAAGAGTTACAGTAAGTACAGACTGTATGTAAAGAGTTACAGTAAGTACAGACTGTAAGTAAAGTAAAGAGTTACAGTAAGTACAGACTGTAAGTAAAGAGTTACAGTAAGTACAGACTGTAAGTAAAATAAAGAGTTACAGTAAGTACAGACTGTAAGTAAAGAGTTACAGTAAGTACAGACTGTAAGTAAAGTAAAGAGTTACAGTAAGTACAGACTGTAAGTAAAGTAAAGAGTTACAGTAAGTACAGACTGTAAGTAAAGAGTTACAGTAAGTACAGACTGTAAGTAAAGAGTTACAGTAAGTACAGACTGTAAGTAAAGTAAAGTGCTACAGTAAGTACAGACTGTAAGTAAAGTAAAGTGCTACAGTAAGTACAGACTGTAAGTAAAGTAAAGTGCTACAGTAAGTACAGACTCTAAGTAAAGAGTTACAGTAAGTACAGACTGTAAGTAAAGAGTTACAGTAAGTACAGACTGTAAGTAAAGTAAAGAGTTACAGTAAGTACAGACTGTAAGTAAAGAGTTACAGTAAGTACAGACTGTAAGTAAATTCACCGGCATCCTGCTGCTTATTGATTAAACTTGATGATTTGATATTGAAAAACACTACAAAGCAAAATGATAAATAGTATGATCGACATAAACGTAGAGGTAGAAGTTATGAGTGTCCGTGTTTTGGGGGTGCATAAGTGACATAAAGATTTGAATTTAAAAAAAAGAAAAAAGATATGAATTTTAAAAGCCATTGAATTCTTAATTCTAAATCTCAGAAAATTAAAGACCATTACATTCATAATATTGAAATATATACGGTTAAAAACCACATATCTGTACTTATTCATTTATTTTTAATTAATATTTTGAAATTCAAGTTATCTCTTTTTTCAGTTTTAAGAGATTCATATTTTTAAAGTCAGATTTTCAAAAAAAAAAATGAAGTATCTATATTCAAATATATTTTTTTCAGTGTTCACAAATTCAAATTGAATAATTCAGTTTTCAGATATTCAGAAATCGGTATTCAGGTTGCTAATTTCAGAGCTCAAATTCAACCAATCAAATTCAGGCTGCAAAATTCAACATGGAAAAAACTTCAAGTTTAACATCCGGGTTACTCAGGGCTAGGCAAAGGCAATCGAGCCTGGAATGCGTTGTACTGTTTTTGCATCTCCTGTCATCTCCTGTCCCCAGAATGTATTATTCTGAAAGAATGATTTGTTCCACCATGTATGTGGAAAAGTGATGAGTATAAAACTCTTTGCCTCTCAGAGGTGAATGTTGTTGTTGTGCTGGACAAAGAAGTCTAAGAGATTTATAATCATGCAGTTAGAAAAGAATTGAAAAATGCAGTTTGTCTCCATCATGGACTTTAGAGTCTCGTGTTCTCTTCCAAAAGCTAAAACTTACCAGATATTTATCACTAGAGACACTCGATCAACTGATTTTGTCCATCAGGATCAAGTTTTTCCTCAAATGTTTTTCTCTCATGTTCTGTGACTCTTTCTCTGTTTTTCCTGAAGAACAAAAATTACAAACACAAATAAATCACTAAAGTAAAGTTTCAGAAGGAAAACATTTTATGTTTCTCATCTTTGACAGACTCCTACCATAAACTGTACAAGTTTTCTCTTTTTACAAGAGATCATTTAAAAATGTTTCATTATTTATTCTTCTACAAATCCTCTTATAAATCCTAATGAATATGATCCACTGGATGATGATTTAATCTTTTTTACCTGCGTACTCATGTCACACACTGTGTGTTTCTCTCAGTGGATGTGACTCTGGATCCTGATACAGCTCATCCCAATCTCATCCTGTCTGCTGATGGAAAACAAGTGAAAGACGGAGACACACGACAGGATCTCCCTAATACACCACAGAGGTTTTATCCAGGTGTTAATGTTCTGGGAAAGTAGAGTTTCTCCTCAGGGCGATTTTATTATGAGGTGCAGGTCAGAGGGAAAACTAAATGGACATTAGGAGTCGCCAGAGAGAGCATTAACAGGAAGGGGAAGATTACACTGACTCTTCAGGATGGATTCTGGACTGTGGCTCTGTGGGATGAGAATCAGTACTGGGCTTGTGCTGGTCCCTCTGTCCCCCTCACACTGAGAGAGAAGGTGGAGAAGGTGGGGGTGTTTGTGGATTATGAGGAGGGTCTGGTCTCCTTTTATGATGTGAAGTCCAGCTCTCATATCTACTCTTTCACTGCTCAGTCTTTCACTGAGAAACTCTATCCATTCTTCAATCCTTGTTTAAATAAAGGAGGTAAAAATTCAGCACCACTGATCATCTCTCCTGTATTTAACACTGAATGAATTTTCACCTCACAGATTTAATTCAGTTCACACTGAGTTTTACTGCAGAATTGAATCTGATCAATAAAATGGATTTGAAGTTCAGCTGCTGTTTGTGTAGATACAACTGAACAAAACTGTTTCTCCTTCAACCTCCATCAAACATAAATACAATCAAATTCAGCTTTTATTTAGAAATAAAAATGTCAGGGTTATTCTGTTCTTTAAAA
Source organism: Pangasianodon hypophthalmus (assembly GCF_027358585.1). Taxonomy (NCBI): domain Eukaryota; kingdom Metazoa; phylum Chordata; class Actinopteri; order Siluriformes; family Pangasiidae; genus Pangasianodon; species Pangasianodon hypophthalmus. The sequence continues at coordinate 11,848,379 of NC_069713.1, forward strand.
AAAATAAATGAATGAATAAATAAATCCTCTATCTAGAGTCAAGATGCATTGAATATTTTCAATTTTCAATATTTAATAGTGTCATAATGTAACATCCAGCCTGGAAATTTCTCTTCCAGAACAGCAGAGGACACCCTTCCCCGAATTCTGAACTCATTCACTTACCCTAGGCACTTCCTGTTTTAACACTATAAAAAGCACATGGACTTGTCTCTACTTTTGAAGCTTTGCAGTTTGTCAGTTATTTTTGTAAGTGCTGGGCTGTGTGTATTTGGATTTGGATCATCCCTGGAGCTTTCTTGCTGAAGTTCCTTAACACAGATGGCATGGTGTATGTGGCAGGGCATTCAGGCCATGTCTGACTATAAAGCTACATTATATATCTGTGATGATCTGCTCCTGAACATTGCAAGAGACAGCAATGATGAATGCAGTGAACAATGGTACATAAAGAAATTAGCCTTTCAGAGTATTAAACACTGTAATTGGGGGCCTTTTCTGACTTGTCATTGGCTCTGAACATTGTAAGTGCAATGTTCATTGGATTCTATAAGGTAGGAGTGTGTTTTTCTGGTGCTTGAAAATGTACCTTGCTTTTCCATTATTCTTTGAATTGAGAAAATCAGTGATTAATTTATATTAAATGCATCAAGATGAGATGATTAAGATATTTGAAATATCTAAAAAAAATTGTCACCACATTTCAGTGCTTTATGATTAAGCATATAAAAGAATTTTAAATACTAATATGATGTTCAAATTCTAATTTAATCGGATATCCCACAGCTCTAAAATCTGCAACTCCTACTAAAAGGTAGAGCTCTAGATTCAGATATTCAGAGGAAAAACACTAGAGAATGGTATTTATTTTTATGGTGCATGGAACCAAAAAAGGGTTGCGCTCTCTCTGAGAAAAGTTGCAAGCTAAATGCTAAAGCTACCTTGCAAAGCACTATGGGAGTGCAGCTGAGAAACAGCAAGTGCCAACAACAAACATGGCTGACTTCTGGCTTCAAAGAGATCTCTCCCTAAAGGGAAGAGTTCTCCTTACAAAGGCTGAAGGTATAGCCCGACTGACATATGCCTCCTTGTCTTCGTATCTTGATAACCATACTAGTAAAAATATTGATAGAATGCTATTTGATTTATGTTAAAGACTGTGACTATGAATACATATGAGAATGGTGGCCTTAATTTCTTAGATTTCACCACTATGAACCACACCTTTAAGATTAATTGGATTAAGCATCACTTAAAAAAACCCACTTCTGTCTGGAATTTTATTCCTCATTATGTTTCTTTAAATATTGGTGGTCTTAATTTTGTTTTGATGTGTAATTATAATATAGATGAAATTCCAGCTAGGTTATCTGCCTTCCACAAACAAGTGCTCCTATCTTGGTCATTAATATATAAGCATAATTTTTCTCCGCATCGTTATTTCAACAGGAATAATAGAAACATTCTTTACAAACATAAATCTCTTTTTCTTAAGAACTGGTTTGACAACGATATTAAATTGGTTAGTCAGTTATATAATAAAGAAGGTACACTCTTTTCTTATGATGAATTCCTTTCTTATTATAAAATGCCAGTTACTCAAAAAGAATTTCAAATCGTTATTGGTTCAATCCCTTCAGGTACTCACATGCTATTGATATAGACCATTCTCCTGATTCAGTGTCTTTTGATGTTACTAAATCTTATGTTGGTAAAATTAGTTTTTCATTAAATCCCAAAACTAATAATAGAGCTATCCGTACTCTTTTCCAAAGAGAAATTGTTACTGTACCTTATGTTTTGTCTCATTGGGTCTCTTTATTGAATGGAAAATTGATTTGCTGGAGAAAAGTATGGTTGTTACCACAGAAATATCATCTTAGAAATAAGATTAAAGAAGTTTCTTATAAGCTCACTCATAGATTTTATCCAGCAAATCATTATTTACAAAAATTTCAAAAAGCAATAAATGTAAATTGTATTTTTTTGTAATGAATATGAGGAAACTGCCTTGCACTTATATTGGCACTGTACATACTCTGTTACACTATGGTGTAAGGTCCAAAAGTTTATTAGCGAAAATATTCAGTGTTTAAGACCTTTTTCACTCCTGTGGGGAAAATGTACTCTTTGGCTTTACTGACTATCCTGACCAAGAGGAACAGTACTTTTACTTAATTTATTTATTCTATTGACCAAATTTCACATTCATAAGTGTAAATTTACCAATTAAAAAACCCAATTTTATGGTTTTGTTGACTGAAATATGTATATATATTGACAGTATCAGAGACTCTGTGAATAAGAAAGCTGTAAGAACTTTGAAAGTTTGTGAATTTTTACAATATATTTATTTGATTTTATATATACATACACGTGTATGTATCTATATCTTGTATTTTTGTTTGGAAGTTTTATACTTTCCTCCCCCTGGTAACTGTTTTGTTTGTTGTAATTTGTCTTTCTATCTTTTTTTCTTTCTTTTCTTATTTTTAATGTTGTCTTGATAACATATTGTATGTTATTGTTCCTTGAATAAAAAAAAAAAAAAAAAAACATACACATAAAACACAAATTCTTCCTATATATCATTAGTTAAGTTTAAAAGACTCAAGTTGTTTTTAAAATATTCAAGAGTGCTTTTTGTCGAATTGAGTCTGAAGTCAATTAAAATGCGACTTGAGTCTGAGTCACTAACTCGAGTGCCCATCTCTGCTTCAGGATGTTCACAGGTAAGAAGTAAGTAAAAACAGTGTTAGGGTTTAGAACTGAGTTATGGATGGTTTGAGGTTTTTAGGATGTTAGTGAGGTCTCCTCACAGTGGTGGGATGTGGATGTGGGGGACACCATTGACTCTGACTTTTAAAATGGCTGCTAGGCCCCTGATTCTTCTTATACCATAGCAGTTTGCCAACAATTACATTTTTGTATCAGTTAAGATATTAAGATATTTAATGATTTTTGTATCAGTTTATAGGTACATTTTATGTTGTGTCACGTCTGTGAAAAAAGTTAGCCCAGAAAGTGTAAAATCCTCTGTCCTGAATACTTTTCCGTGGCATTAAAACAAATTACAGACAGTATCAAAAAGGACACCGAAGACTCCTTTCCTAAATGTTAAGCCTAAATAAACATCTCATTACAGAAAACTTCACCATACCGAATATTTCTCTTTGATTATGTGGCCCTTCCACCATACAAGTCCCTACTAAATCATTACTAAGGAATTGCAATTAATTATTGCATTAATTTAAACCTGTGATTTGAAATGCAGCCAAGAACTACTGTTAGGGCTGCTGTTATAGAAAATTCATTAACACCCTCTGACCAATCAGATTCAAGAGTTCAACAGCAAAGTTTATCTTAAAGTATACACTAACACACGTGTACCTTTACCTTTTCCTCATCAGGTCGACCAATAGGGGGAGCCGTTGTGTCATTTTTAGAGAAATGAAAGTGAAACTGATTTGAATTATAAACATTTCTGTCGTTTCCTGGGCTAAAGGTTTCACCACTACCACGTATTTACTGTTGCATTCTGGGACCTCAAACACAAACCACTGAGGTAAGTGAGGGAAAAAGGGAGAGTTACTGAAGTAGGCTAATATGTGTATTGTTTAATGGATGTCATGCTTCAACACATGTCAAGTAAACTAAGCTGCAAGTTCGGGATTAATCTTGAAAATTCGGGGAACTTTGCATAGACATATCTGCATAATGTTTACATAGAGAAATGTAGAGTTATATGCAGTAATTCTACATATTTCAGTAATTATATGGTCTGTATTATTGTTTTTCATTTGGCAAGTTAATGGTAAAGGAATACTTTACTTCAAAAACAGGCTCAACGGGAAGTGTTTGTTTGTTTGTTTGTAGCAGGGTTTTGTTTTTCACAGCCAGAGACCCATTTAAATGTAAAATACTTTTCATGGACCCCCTCTAAACATAATCCAGCTATTCAAATGTCTTGCTTATTATTTACTGTGTACTATAATATTTGGAGTATTTTTTGCAGCCATTGGCATTTTATTCCTGAAATTTTCACCAGCAGACATTAGATCAAAGTTCTCGTTATTTATAGGCCAAGTTGTTACTGAGTTTTGGATTAAATCCATTCAGTTTAAGAGACCAGTCAAATGGGCTAATATGGATGGTTTGAGGTTATGATGGTTGGAACTCAGTAACAAATCCAGTAATTGTGTTGATAATAGTGGTGAGTGATATCCACCTCTGTAGCAAAGAAAAAAATTTTCACAGACCACCGGTCCCCATTTGTGCAACCCACTATAGCATTGAAATGAATTGAGGTAGACGCAAAGGACAACAAATTGGCGGGACTTGTGCTTACAGACTACTTGCTCTTGATTCATTTTACTTATAATAATCCTCCCTGATATGGACTACAGAATTATGGACTGTCTAATATTCTTTCTCTTTTTCTATCTTTCCAGTCATGGCTTTCTCCAGCAGTTTTCTGTCTGAAGAGCAGCTGCTGTGTTCGATCTGTCTGGATGTGTTCACTGATCCAGTCACCACTCCATGTGGACACAACTTCTGCAAAAAATGCCTTGCAGAGTATTGGGATAGCAGTGACCATTGTCAGTGTCCACTGTGTAACAAGAGTTTTGAGACGAGACCCGATCTGTCCATAAACACTTTGATATCTGAAACAGCTGCTCAGTTTAAACAATCAGTTAAAGTGAATACTGCCAACGCTACAGAGGAAAATGCCTGCACATCAACTAAGGTGTCGTGTGATGCCTGCACTGGTGTCAAACAGATCTCTGTGAGGTCATGCCTTAATTGTGGCGCATCCTACTGCGAGATTCATCTAGCGCCTCATAAGAATATACAAAACCTGAAGAAACACAAACTAATAAACCCTGTGGAGAACCTGGAGGACTACATATGCCAGAAACATGAGAGACCTCTAGAGCTGTTCTGTAGAGATGATCAGACGTGTGTGTGTCAGTTCTGTACTGAAGGAGATCACAAGAATCACAACACTGTTCCTGTAGAGGAGGCGAATGCTGAATTGAAGGTGATTTTTTAAATATACATTTAATTTGCTGTGAACTGTGTAAGATACAGTCATGGTAAAAAGAAAGTACACCCTCCTTCAGTTCTATGTTTTTAGTTATCAGGGCTTAAATAACAATTGTGTGGTCCCCACCAACTTGTATATACAAACAAACAACCTCAAGTGACGACAAAAAAAGACAATACATTTTAATATGTAGTCATTTTTTTCCCAAAAGGTAAATGGTGTTTGTATGTTACTGAATTTTTTTCCCACCTGAATGTTGGTTTACTTTTTGGTATTTATTTTAGCTAAGCACTTCAATGTCCCTAAAATTATTTATGTTCACAGGCTTGCTTGAAAAAAACGCAAACAGAAGTGCAGCAAATGATCCAGGAGAGGTTAGAGAAGACTGAAGAGATTAAGCATTCGCTGGAGCTCAGCAAAGTGGGTCTTAAAACCTTTTTTGTGTTTTGATGTCAAACTTAGTAATTTTACTGAGAGAGTTGCTGCTAGAGATAGTAGCTATGCACCTTGATCTCTTTCAGTAGAAAAGCACAGAGGAAGAGATTTCACAAGGTGTTGAAGTCTTCACTGCTCTGATTCGCTCCATTGAGAGAAGTCAGGCTGAGCTGCTCGAGGTGATGGAGGAGAAGCAGAATGCAGCAGAGAGGCAGGCTGAAGGACTCATTAAAGAGCTGGAGCAGGAAATCACTGTGCTAAAGAGGAAAGATTTACATTTGGACCAGCTCTCAAATGCTGAAAACTATCTCCAAAAAATTCAGGTCAGTATCCTTTGCTCTATTGAATGGCAATTACAACACACTGCAACACTGAGGGATTTCTCCTCTCTCCTGCTCTGCTGTAGATTTACTCCTCCATGTGCAGCCCTCCACACACCAAGAACTGGACTGAGATCAGTATTAACACTGATCTCAGCAGGGAGACTCTGAGAACATCTCTGTCTCATCTTCACAAAGAGCTCAACAATGAAATGGATAAAGAAATGCAAAAATTAAGTAAGTTAACACTACTGGTGTAGGATTCATGTCAACTTTGGGGGTGGGGATATATACCAAGAATTGCACCTGACCAGTTGTATGATTGCACAAGTTTTACACAATTTATTTAACAAAATTCAGTTCAGTTTTAACAATAGACGTTGTCACAAAGCAACTTTACACAAATTCAGATGTAGATTTAGATCTACAAATAGAAATACCATAAGGCTAATAACCATAAGGCTATTTGTGGTCGGGATATACTGCACTGAGAATGTGCTGGTAATTTAGTATGCAACATGTTCCTAATTTTAACACAAATAACTATCATTATATTTCATATACATGCTTCAAACAACTGCAGAAAAAAAACTACCAAAAACCAAATACATAGTCTTCTTAGCAACAAGGGAAAGTAGAAAATAAAACCTAGCCTATTTGAACCAATGAGTCAACTATTGTAATGTAAGTGGTCTAATTAGTATACCAATTGATGTTACATGGTCAAATTAAATATTTAAATTTATTTATGATATGGTTTCCTAATTGTATCTCTTAAGTTGGGATGTAGTTAATTCCATTTGCCTGGAAATGAAGAACCCCATGATTATATACTGTACATAGTTTCCAGTGTCACCCAGATGATGATAGGATCCATTCTTAGTCTGGTTCCTCTCATGGTTTCTTCCTCATATCATCTCAGGGAGTTTTTCCTTGCCACTGTCGCCTCTGGCTTGCTCATTAGGGATAAATTTAAAATTTATATCCTGAATTTATATATTTCTGTAAAGCTGCTTTGTGACAATGTTCATTGTTTAAGGCACTATACATTTAAAATTAAATTGAATTGTATGATATGTACTTTTTTAATATATGTATAATATACTTTTATATACACTATAATCCACAGCTTCAGGTGGATTATAGTCCATTTAGTTCTACACTCACCAGTCATTTTAACAGGAACACCTGTACACCTGTACATTTATGCAGTTGTCCAATCAGCCAATCATGTGGCAGCAGCACAGTGCTTAAAATCATACAGATACAGGTCAAGAGCTTCAGTAATAAAAATGTAATCTCTGTGACTTTGATCGTGGCATGGTTGTTGGTACCAGATGGACTGGCTTGAGTATTTCAGAAGCTGCTGATCTCCTGGGATTTTCACACACAGCAGTTTCTAGAGTTTACACAGAATGATGCGAAAAACAAAAAGGGTCTGCAGGCAGAAACACCTTGTTTAAGAGAGAGATCAGAGGAGAATGACCAGACTGGTTTGTGCTGACAGGAAGTCTACAGTAACTCCAATAAGCACTCTTTATAACCGTGGTGAGCAGAAAAGCATCTCAGAACTCACAGCACATCAAACCATAAGGTGGATGGGCTACAACAGCAGAAGACCACATCAGGTTCCACTCCTGTCAGCCAAGGACAAGAATCTGAGGCTATCGTGGGCACAGACTCACCGAAACTGGACAGATGAAGACTGGAAAAAAAAATAAGTGATTTTTTTTCTAATCTTCAACTGTCCAGTTGTAGCAAGGTTGATATTTTGTGCATGCTGAGATTCTTTTGTGCTCATTATATGAGTTACTATATCCTTCCTGGCAGCTGACCTTTTTCCTCTGACCTCTCTTACCAACAAGGCGTTTCCACCCACACAACTGTCACCCAATCAATGTTTTTTGTTTTTCTGTGTAAACTCTACAGACTGTTGTGTGTGAAATTCCCAGGAGATCAGCAGCATCTGAAATACTCAAACCAGCCCATCTGGTACCAACAACCATGCCACGATCAAAGTCACAGAGATTACATTTTTCTTCATTCTGATGTTTGATGTGAACATTAACTGAAGCTCTTGATCTGTATCTGCATGATTGCATTGCACTGCTGCCAAATGATTGGCTGATTAGATAACTGCATAAATGAGCAGGTGTACAGGTATTCCTAATAAAGTGGATGGTGAGCATGGATAATATAGAATATAGAGGATAAACAAATGGCTTATTACATATCACATTTTAACTACTTTTAGGTTTGATGTATTGCTCTATAATGCAGTGCATCACATCAGGAAATATAATTTGCTGAATTCATAAAAGAATGTACTCATGTTCATTAGTATGTATTCATATTCATGAGCTAAAGCTAGAATAATTTTTAAAATAAAAACTAAAAACATTAATACCTTTTGTGTGTTTATAGAGCAGATGAGTCAGCAGAAGGCAGAAGGTACAGTGATCAGTGCATTCTTAATTTAAAGTGTCAAGTTAGTATACTTTTGATGATTTTTGACAGTTTTGTGATTATTGCAGCCTTTAGCATGAACCAGACACAACTGCTGCTGCTACTGTTACTGTCAGCGGCTTTCCTTGTACCAGTGTCAAATGCGATATGGATTCAGATTTATGCAGGTACAGTGTCAGTGGTGTTTAATTACATGGACAGAGTTGTATGCACACACTGTATTAGCTAAACTACTGTAAGTACCCTGTGGATCATTTTCATTCTATATGCGAATTTGTAACATATTTGTATCAGTTTCTGTGTTTTTCATTTTCAGTGGATGTGACACTGGATCTTGATACAGCAAGTAAATATCTCATCGTGTCTCAAGACGGGAAAGAAGTGAGGAGTGAGGACACATGGATCAATGTCCCATACAACCCAAAAAGATTTGTTCATGATCCTTATGTTCTAGCAAAGGAGGGTTTCTCCTCAGGGAGATTTTATTATGAGGTGCAGGTCAGGGGGAAAACAGAGTGGGATCTTGGAGTAGCCAGAGAGTCTATTAGCAGGTATGGGAAGATTTATCCAAATTATAAAGGTGGGACTTGGTCTATGATTCAGAGACATGGCAGTGACTACAGTGCTTGTGCTGGTTCTTGTGTCAGGCTCACTCTAAGAGAGAAGGTGGAGAAGGTGGGGGTGTTTGTGGATTATGAGGAGGGTCTGGTGTCCTTTTATGATGCTGAGGCCAGGTCTCATATTTACTCTATAACTGGTCAGTCTTTTACTGAAAAACTCTATCCATTCTTCAGTCCAGGTCTTACATATGACAATGGAAACTCAGCACCACTGATCATCTATGATGGGTATAAATACCTGATTACACTGAGACAGTTTTTCTCTACAACAATACAGCAATGGTTTTAAAGTCCATGTTAGCTTGATTTCAAATGGTAAAAACTAAATAAGGATCAGTGGCGTTAAAGTGGATTAAAGTATATATTTCTAACTAAAATTTGATTATAACTACAAGCTATAAAACTCCTTTTTTCTGCCTGATCAGAAGCATGTGGATGCGTTAGATCACTGATTGATAATTGCTCCTGACAATGTAAATAACTCATGCAGTGCTTGGGCTTGAATCTCCTTGTACCACAGAAGCATATAGGAAAGACCACACTCATTTTTACACACAAGTCATGAACGCAAGTGGTGTGTTATAGTATCGTCTACAGTATAGTGCTTGTGGAAAGTGGGTAAATCAGCTCATTTACATTTTTTCACATTTAATAACTGTGAAGTGCAGCAAGATCATATTAACTTGAACGTCAAAATTAATCTATTTTTCCATTTATAACCTTGTGAGATTTTATTATACAAATGTGGAAAACCAAGAAAAAAAGAAGTAATTATTTATTCATGTCATTCATGACAATGTCCAGGGACTTTCTAAAAAGTGTGTAGTTTAATAAAAAGTTTTCATAGAGATAAGAGCTCAGAGCAGGATACTCAAACACAGAAGGTTACAGTAACTTTATACTCTCAATTCTCATGTTACAGGCAAAAGAGTACTAAGTATAAAATACATCACAAAGTTGTAACTGAAAACATATTATGCCGGTGTCATAATGCTTTATAATGCTTATGCCATTTGGCTGCCAAACACACGTTGTTAAACTGGATTAACTTGTTGCATTTTGTGTATTCAGGCCCAACCCATCATAAGTCGTTTTCATACCTGTAGTGGGGTATGTGTACTTTTATACTACTAAAAAGTAAAATTCCTTCACGCCAGTCGTCTGTTTCTCATCACAAACTCCGATGATGTCCTGTCAATCTGGCTAGTAGCCAAAAAAGTGGACATATGACCTTTTCCCTTTTTAATTCCACAACTGTTGAGTACATAGGAGATGTTGATGCAGTCTGTCAATGCTGTTGTAAAGATGTCATTGAAATGTTACATTTTAAAGGTCATAGAATAGTCAGCTTTGCTGTAAGCCAATAACTAAAATGGTACAAACTAACTTATACTAAACAGGCCAGGAGAACATGTCCTACTGCTGTGAATAGCTTTATCTAGTTAGTTACAGTAAATTATATTATAGCAATATTAATGTTCTCATTGTAATAAGTTACAAGGGACACACAGGGACTAGTAACGGTGCTCGGCTTGCGCAACATGCCACATCACACCCTTTCGTGTGTTATTTTTGTATAGCAGCACTATCTGTCGTTATTCTTTACATATTAGACAAGCGAATGTTACATGGAAATGCTTTAGGATTACAATTCCAATTTCAGTTCATTTCAATACAGTTAATTTCTAAATTGTTCTGTTTCTGTGTTCACTGCTGTCTGTGGTAAGAAGCTCTATTTTGTATATTGTCTAAATAACTGTAAAACACTGTTTATTAGGTGAGCTAGAAAATATTTACTTTGAGCACAGCAGGACTAAGAAGGAAAGAGGGATGCTATACTTTACTTTTTTTGTGATTTCAATTTATTGAATTTTCTAATAGTTGTAATAATTTTCTAATAGTTTTCTTTTTCTGTTGGTTTGGGAAAAAAGGAAACAGAAAAAGAAAACTATTAGAAAATTATTACAACTATTAGAAAATTCAATAAATTGAAATGTACATTTAGTAAATATGTAAGTCAGTAGACAGATCTTTTGCTTCTGTGTAAAGTTTGGAAATGTTACACTGTCCTGCTTATGTCTTCTTTCTATTCTGTAAATTAGTTTGAGCTATAACTGAAATGTACATAAATCATTCCAGGAAATATGTATGATCTTTTGGTGTTGGAAGGCAATGCATTAAAAGATTTGTGATTCCTAAACGATTCACAAAAATGTCAATATCTCTAAATTAAATCTGGCATTCTGCAATATTCTCAACAGAAAAAAAAAACAGGATGTTAGACCAAAGTCTATTAACAGCTGTGCAAGCACTGTGTATATACAGCAGAGCTTTGAGATGCAATGGGCTACACCTGCAGTGCATAAGGTGACTGTATGAGTGCGTGCACTCGGAGCCTGGATGGGCAGCACTTCCTGTAGATTATGATGAGAGAGCCCAAGAAAAAGGTCACAGCACTGACACCCACCACTGTCATGACACTCATCTCTGAGAAGGGAAGAGCTGCGTCAAACTTCAGGCCAGTTATGGGTCTTTGTGTCAGAGATTGATCCCTGCAGATGATAAATGATGATAATTCATATAGATGTATGTAGATCTATGTAGTGAAAATAAATTTAGGACCTGTAAAAGAAGTTTTTGTGTGTTGCACAATACTGACCTGGATGGGGGTGCAGTGAGAAGCAGAAGTGAGGGGAGGGGCTTGTGCAGTGAACTGAGAGGAGCTGTATCATGGTAATGACATAATCGTTTGTCAGGGCAGAAAACTGCACCCCGATATCCAAACACCTTAAGACATAAAAGAACATACAAATGAATGTACAAATGACACAGACATCATCATCAACAAGGGAAAGAACCTGTTTTAAGGAATTTGCCTAAAAATGTTAACAAGGCCAAATCAAGTCAAGTGGCTTTTATTGTCATTTCAATCATATACAGCTGGTACAGTACACAATGAAACAAAACAACGTTTCTCCAGGACCATGGTGCTATATAAAACAACACAAAACTACCTGAGACTACACAGAACTAACTAAAGACTACACAGACCTACACAGGACTACATAAAGTGTATGTGTGCAAATATGCAAACAGGGGAAGACAAGTACAAATTTCCTAAACCGGGACAATAGGCACAGTGAGGGTCAGTGCAGTGCCGGCTAGTACACAGTTCTAGTGTGGCTAACGTGGACAGAGTGCCATATGTAAGAGATATACAAAAGATGCAAAAAAAAAAAAAAAAAAAGGATATAACAATATAATAGTAAAATGCCATAAACATAAATATAACATACTAAGACACTATGTATTTGAATTTCCGCTATGGGGGATCAATAAAGCTACATATTATCTTATTTACTATGAAAAATACAGTGTTAGCAGCAAGAGTGCAGGCGGTCAATACAGTATTTTGCGTATGGTTATTTAGCAGCAGTTTAAGAAAGAAATGTGGAAAAATTGCAAAGGGAGTGGAGTGGTGCTCAGTTGAATGTGTGTGTAAGTGTGTGTGTGAGTGTTTGGCCATGAGGTCCCGAATACTTCGGTAGCTTTTGGCAGACGGCAGGAGGGTGAAGAGTTTGTGTGAGGGGTGTGTGTGGTCATCCACAATGATGGTGGCTTTGCAGATGCAGCGAAGGCTTACTACGTATGATACCTACCAGGGCTGTGTTAACTTTATTGCTAGTCACATGAGCATTTTGGCTGATCTGTTCCGTGAAGATGAGTGCTGACAGTTAATCACTGAGCTAGAAAAAAGAGGGTTTGTATTCTGATAAGACTTCTTTGAATATACCTTGATGCTCCTCCCAGGTGGGCAGTCCAGCCAATCAGAACCCATCACCTGGATCTGGTACCTGTTCTTTCCAGTGCACCTGTGTCTGTAACAGCGGCCTGTTACAGAAGCGTTGAAAGAGAAATGATCCTATAAAATGAATTAAATAATAAACTTTAATGTAAGACGTTAGTCTTCAATGTTAAAGACAAATTAGCTTTGAAAAGATGAAAAAATAACAATGACTGTTTTAGTTGCTGAAAACATGCACAGATGAATTTGCACAAAGGAACTTATTCCTTTGTACCTCTTTGATAATGTTTGAGAGAAAACAGCGGCTGTCTGAGCGAAAAATTTCTCCACTCCACACCTCCGGTCCACTCCCTGTCTCATTCTCTTCTTTCCAACATTCACTCTGTTGGAGAGGAACAAAAAGGACGCATAAATGTGAAAAAGGAGAACAGGGCAGGAGTCAAGTGTAAAAGTAAACAGAGCTTAAAAATGGTAACAAGGACAGAGAGGTTTAGAAGACTTACACCATTGGCTAAAGGTTTGTAAATTCGACAGCCCTCCAGATACTGATCGCTCTGGCACACCCCCTTGTGGAGGTGAAGATAATGGCAACCAAATCCACTGAGTGCATAAGACAATTATTAAATATCCATACATTATACAGTATGTTGTATGTGTATAAGATTACAGTGTGACTGAATAATTTCAATTATGCCCAGCTATAGTAGAATCCCATCAGGAATTTCTGCATGAACAGATACAGTAAGTTAGAATCAGTGAAGTAAGTAAAAGTACCTGCCAGTACAGAAGAAGGATGAGGACCTCTTACAGGTGGAAACAGACCCAAAAAAAGCACCTTCATCTACAAACCAAGCAAATGTAAAGATTTTAAGATCATCTTTTTTTTATTATTTACATATACAGTCAGGTCCATAAATATTGGGACAGTGACACAGTTTTGGTAATTTTGCCTCTGTACACCACCACAGTGGATTTGAAATGAAGCAGTCAAGATGTGACTGAAGCGTAGACTTTCAGCTTTAATTCAAGGGGTTTAACAAAAATATTGCATTAACCATTTAGGAATTACAGCCATTTTTTACAGAGTTCCTCCATTTTCACAGGCTCAAAAGTAATGGGACAAACTAATATAATCATAAATATTAGGATTATTTTTATTACTTGGAGGTAAATCCTTTGCAGTCAATGACTACCTGAAGTCTGGACCCCATGGACATCACCAAATGCTGAGTTTCCTCCCTTGAGATGATTTGCCAGGTCTTTACTGCAGCCATCTTCAGTTGCTGCTTGTTTGTGGGTCATTCTGCCTTCAGATTTGTCTTCAGTAAGTGAAAAGCAGCTCAGTTGGGTTGAGGTCAGGTGACTGACTCGGCCATTTAAGAACATTTAATTTCCAAGCTCTTGGGCTGCTTTCACAGTATGTTTTGGGTTGTTATCCATCTGTACTGTGAAGCGCTGTCAGTTTTGCAGCATTTGACTGAATCTGAGCAGAAAGTATAGCTCTGTACACTTCAGAATTCATCTTGCTACTTCTATCAACAGTCACATTATCAATAAACCCCAGTGACCCAGTTCCATTGGCAGCCAAACATGCCCATGCCATAACACTGCCTCCACATGTTTGACGGATGATGTGGTATGCTTTGGATCATGAGCCCTTCCTTTCCTTCTCCATACTTTTCTCTTCCCATCATTCTGGTACAAGTTAATCTTGCATCAGAACTGGTCAGGCTTTTTTTTAGAGGTTTTTTAGCAAAGTCTAATCTGGCCTTTTTGTTCTTGAGTGTTACCAGTGGTTTGCATCTTGAGGTAAACCGTCTGTATTTACATTCATGAAGGAGGCTCTTGATTGTAGACTTTGACAATGATAGGCCTACCTCCTCCAGAGTGTTCCTGACTTGGCTAGATGTTGTGAAGGGGTTGTTCTTCACCAAGGAAAGAATTCTACAATCATCCACTTTAGTTGTTTTCTGTGGTCTCCCAGGCCTTTTGGTGTTGCTGAGCTCGCCAGTGCATTCCTTCTTTTTAAGAATGCACCAAATTGTTGATTTGGCCACTCCTAAAGTTTCTGCTATCTCTCTGATAGGTCTGTTTTGGTTTTTCAGCCTAATGATGGCCTCCTTCACTTGCATCAACACCTCTTTGGACGGCATATTGAGAGTTCCCATGAACAGCTACCAAATGCAAATTCAACACTTGGAATCAGCTCCAGACCTTTTATCTCCTTAATTTATTTATAAGGAGGAAACAGGCCACAGCTGGCAATGAAACTGCTTATCAGTCAATTGTCCCATTACTTTTGAGCCTGTGAAAATGGAGGAACTCTGTAAAAAATGGCTGTAATTCCTAAACGGTTAATATTTTTGTTAAACCCCTTGAATTAAAGCTGAAAGTCTACGCTTCAGTCACATCTTGACTGCTTCATTTCAAATCCACTGTGGTGGTGTACAGAGGCAAAATTACCAAAACTGTGTCACTGTCCCAATATTTACGGACCTGACTGTATACAGTGCAGTTCATAAATAATTCAAACTGTTTTTTTTTATTTATTCCTTAATTCATATGTTGGCAATTCTAACTGTTAGCTAATTGCCCCTGGGAGATCAGTCTGAGAGAGTGGGGCCTTACACATGCTTCTTCTAAGACACATAAAGCCACCATGTCTGCTGCTCATAAAACATCACAGGACAGCTGAGTGCAATTACGGGAGACACTTTACACACTATTCCAGAACAATGAATAATATGATATCCATCTTTGAAAATTATTCTTCAGTCAGAGGCAGCTGTGTTCTGTGATCTGCCAGATGGTCAGCTACTTCTAAGCTTGCCAACATGTTCTTGCTTCTTAACTTATATTAAACCGTTGACTTAAAAAGGCCTAATATTTTCATGTGGTTCCTACATAATACCCAAATGTAAATACCCCCAAAATAATTCTGACAATCTCACTTTATCCTCAAAGTGTTTGAGCCAGAGACAAAACTACAAAAATTCTGCTAGTGCCCCATTGCTTACAGATTGCATTATTTGTTCTTGTGGGTTCTTCCCTATCCCCATTGTAGATACTGAGCTTGTCTTACTCTCTCCCCAAAGCAAGTTCTGGGCTTGGCTGAGGTTGACTGAGTACCAGCCAGTGTCCTGGAGAGCTGAGAGAGTGATCACATCAATCCGGACCAGAGCTGGTTCTGTCAACATGGCTGTCATAATGGAACCCTGCAGAACTCGAGCCTCCCAGTGTGAGGAGAAACCACGAGAATCAGCATCCTGAGAGAGAGAGAGAGAGAGAGAGAAGACATTTCACAAACGTGGTAGTGTAAACTATGACTTAGTCAATATTTTAGCTTGAATCGTATGTGGGTATGTATACCTGATTTTCTAGTGGGGCTCCCAGGTCAGTGTGTGTGGTGTTGAGGTGTGTGTGTAGAGCCTTATTCACATTAGGAGTGCAGAGCCTCATCTGTCCAGACTCATCAGTGTAAATCACCTGACCATGAGAGAAGGAGTCCATGCCTACTACACAACACCAACACACTATTACTGCTACCCACAAAGAATCCACTACTATACACAGTAGTAACAGTAACCACTAAAAGACATTTACTAAATAATATTCACTGTTTATAGTGAGTTAATAATGAATATTTTAAAAACTTACTCTGGGAGGAGAGGGAACGGTCTGTCCACTTGCTGAAGAGTTCTTTACTGAAACCCAGCACATGCAACAACTCATGGATCACAGTCTGTCAAACAATGTAGAGCAAAACATTAAACACAACTTGCTCATTTTTCCGATTCTCATTTATGTCACACACTTTCACATACGCAGATACCTGCACCATGTGTTCATGACTGAATCCCTCAATGCTGAGTGGCTCCCTGCAGATGACCATAACGCCAGCCACTGGTCGCCCCTCTGAGTTGCTCTGACAGTGTGCTGAATAGGCCAGCACACTAGACTAAGAGCAAATAACATGTTAATGTCATCAGACCTCATGATGTACCAACTTTGCTCATGTCAAATCTATGATTTTTATTAATTATTTGTTATTTATTAACCCTTATGAGGCCCTCACTGTGGTTAAAAAAAACCACAGGCATGAAAGAATTAATTCCAATGTATATATAGTCTCTAACTCCCTTACAAACAATAATGATGACCAATCTGTTTACTATTTTAATTTTACATCTATAAAAAAAAAAAAATAATAATAATAATAATAATAATAATAATAATAATAATAATAATAAATACAGGCTGAATAGGTTACACAAAACAATATAGAATTTGTAACAAAGACAGAAATCCTGATCCCCCACAGAAAAGTTACATTTATGACACAAGGCACTTGTCTATCTCTGGGCCATCGACCTCACCCCATCTTTCAGCCCCCTGGCCTGAGCTCCTAATCTTCTCACTATGAACACTACAGATTTTATGAGGAAAAATATCTTCTCCAACACAGTAGCCAGTAATCCTTTGGACTAACAGTAGGCCTGCCTTAACTAAGTGCTTGGGATAGGCTACAGTGTTTCATCAGCAAATAACGATACACTTATGGTACATGTTTTATAACCTAAAATCATAATTTTACTCTTATTCTAGTAAAATACACCTTAATCATTACACAAAGAAAGATTAACTTGGTCTCAGACCAATATAGAACTCCACCACTGCTTACATCAGCTCTGCATTTATCAGTGCTCTGAGCTTTCACGTAAAGTAGGACGTCCGTGTCAGGAATTCCCACCCCATCTGGTTTTATCACCTTCAGGTCTGTCTGGTCTGGATGAGGGTAAACAACACAGCCACTCAGGTGGTCATCTGGGATCTGTCAGTCAACATGGAGTGAGGCCTGAGCACACAGTTTGTATGAGCAAAATATCAGTATGTATAAAATGCTGACTTACAGTCACACCCAGACAGCTCTCAGTCCGGTAGTTATCACTGGCTCTGCCACATCTGAGAAGTGTGATACAATGCACTGGTCAATTACAATTTTAAAAAATGAGGATGCGGTTGAAATATATAACGGAACTTTCATTTACAGAGTAAAGTCCACATAGCACAATAAAAGAACAAATGTAAACTATTCTATTTAATTCAGCATAGAGCAAAAAATGTACTGTATATTCAAATACTGAAACAGAGAAAGACAATCAACAGCAGAGGTTCTTTGTAATAAAACCATTTTTTCAACAACAAAACCAAACAGCCAAACTGACTTGTTGAAGTTGGCAGAGCTGCTGTTCCTCCAGATGAAGCGGCAGTACTTATTGATATCTCTGCTCAGCAGCAGCTTCCTGTTGACCCTCCATACTGTAGACCAGTCAACAACATTCATGTAAATATTAATTAAAAGCTCTGCAATTACACATGTACTGTTTAAATCCTAAACTAAGTCTGTCTTCTTATTTTCAACGAGAACAACATAATTGGAAATAATCAATGGTCAAACAAGGAACTAATGTGCAGTTGAAAAGTGACAATGATTAAATTTTAAAAAATACAAATAAAAAAATCTGTTAATCCAAACCATTCAACCATTTTTGGTGTCTGTTTAGTTTGTTTCTTTTATTTTGCACTGAAGCAACTAATGTTGCCAACAAGTAAGGGAAGTGTATGGCCTCCAGTTTAGCACTGAGCAAACTGCATGTATCACACACTCTACTCAAAAGTTCATTATCTTAAACTGGCTTGTTTATTTGGTTACACACACACACACACACACACACACACACACACACACACACACACACACACACACACAAACACACATTTTTAATATTAACACTATTCTATCTTCTTAAAGTGTGTCTGAGCAATCAAAATTCTCTTTTGATGTGTGTGTGATGAATTGAAACTAACCTTGAACATACAAGCTTCTATTATTTATTAGTAAGTTATTACTATTATTAGTGTTGTAACTCCAGCTCAAAGTTTAAAAAAGCAAACCTCAAACACGAAATTTGCCTTGGCTGATTGGCTACGTTTGAAGTAGAGGTAGAGTGTTTTTTGTCTAAATGATTGTTTTAAATCCAGACACAGACACACAGAAACAATACCTGCGAGTAATTTGGACACCGTGTTGATTGCATCACTGACAGCTGCTTCCAGTCTCTCTGTTTCCCACTGTGAGAGGACGGGGCTCTCTCTAGGAGTCCATGTCTTAATCCTAATTGGCTGTGGCTTATCAATGACATTACTCCTATCCCTGGTCATCCTTTTAGATCTTTGGGATGGAGAATATTGTAATATTGCTTTCTGATGGTTCTGGATCTGAACATGTGTCAGCCAATCTTCTTGTTCATTAACAGACACCTCACGCTTCACATCATCTTCTTTGAAGGCCCAATCAGAAGGGCTTGATCGATTGTCTGGAGGAGACAGCACCCGGATTGAACTTTGCACCTCATCAAAGATGCACTTTCCCCACACACACGGCATCAACAGCAGAAGAAGAAGAATGGGGTTTGGAAAAGGCATCATCTGGAAGATTGGTATAATGTGCATAAGATTAAACTCTAACACTGGTGCAGTTGATTTGTACTGTTATACTGATCATCCAGATTATCCAAATCCCTGTTCAGAAGCATGAAGCAATCAAATCTATGTTTAAAAAATCATATTTGATGCGTATTTTAAATGATCATAAAGAGCACATAATTATTACTACGAACCCAGTAGTTAAGAGTTTCTTGACAACAAATATCTTAAAAAATGTGATTACAATAAGTTTTTATCCTACTCTGCCTTAGCACTTAAATAAACTAACTGCAATTACATGGCCAGATATTACATTTTCATCATTTTCTGTCATATTGGGAATTAAAGTGCTATCAAAATCATGTAACTACTTCCAGGCAAAGATTAATGACAGTAAATCCTGGATCAAACGTATATACCCAGTATTTAACAGTTGCCTTGACTGAATTAATATTTTACTGAATTAATTTTTTTGCAATTTTAAAGCTAAAACTTTTTTGTAAAGCAGTCTGAAACTGTATTACATCATCATTATTATTGTCATCATTATGCCATGCTATGATTTACATTTGCTTAAACTGTAGCACTGGAGCTTAGCTCTGCTTTCCTTTCACATAAACCAAAGGTGGTGAGCACCACTCCTGTTAACCCTTGCACCTACCACTATTCACAACTGATGTTTCCTTATTGTTTCACAGACTCATACCCAGATACAGCCTAAAAGCCTAAGACATTTAACATGAAAAATTTTAAATACTAGTACATTTAACACAGTCTTTGATAATAATTCTTGAAACAGATGGAGCTGACCTGTATCAGATGTTCTTGCTTAAAAATCACTGGAAACTCCACCATGTGTTTTCATTCCTCTTGTATCCTCTCTCTTTCATGTTGTATACTTCGTTCAGATGACTACTGTTCTCGACCAAGGTGTGAGAAACGAAAATCTGACAGAGAGCACAAGGACAATAGCGGCTTTGATGTGTTAATAACACAGTATAACACCTCTTCACTAGTTTTAGTGGTACTGACCTCTCTGTGCTTCCTTAACTGAAAGTCCTCCAGTCATGTCAGAAAAAAGCACAAAAAGAGCTATAAACTGAATTCACTGAACACATAATAATGACAACAGACACATAAAAGTGCAAATGATTTATTCATTGTGGTTTTTCTAGATCTTTCAGCATATATACAGTGAAACACATCCTAAGAAAATCAGTTTCTTTTTTTTTTTTTTCATTCCAAACCACAAATTTCTATTGCAATCACCACTGGCGAGAAACATGTTACACAGCTAGCCGCTTCAATACATTCAGTAATAAAAACAATATCAACATGGCAAAAAGAGGGAAAAAGATTCATAAGAGCAAGTGCAAAAGATGATTATAGTTATGGCACTCGTGCTTCTTTCACTGTTTGCTGAGCCAGAAGCTGGAATTAGAAGAAATTTTTTAACTGTCATTAACATATGAAGTAATTCAGATTGGTGGTGCAAAAAACTGCCACAAGCACCAAGAAGGATTGTCTCAACTGAGTGACTACATTAACACCAACACATGTTCTTGCCTTGCAATAACCTATCCATGGCCTGGGTAAATTTAAAATCAAACTGAGGCGTAAACTTTTGCATGTGTGTGTTTGGCCTTCATGTGTAAGTATATACAGTCACATAGTGTCTAATGATCTATAGGAAGCTCTATCAAAGGCACTTCTAAAGAATACACACAGCCATGTGTATAGCAGTATGATACACACACACATCCACACATATATACACACATACAGATGTTAATTAATTGTGAAAAATAAACCATAAGAGGATAGCCTGGATATTTGTAGAATGGTGCCGTATATTTTGCTGAGGGTAAGACACAGGACATACCATTTCAATGAGTGTGTTTACGTGTACAAAATAATCTGATTTAAAAAAATAAATAAATAAAAAATAAAATCAAAAAAAGAATGATTTGCATGTTAAGTAAATCGATAATCTGAAAAATAGCACTGGGTCTGCAAGAGCCACTAACAGTATTTATTTTAGTAGCGCAGCTGTAAGTAGTGAATCTATTAATTCCAGTAACAAGCATTTATTTGGGAGTTCATAAAGTTGCAAGTGTCACATAATGCTGTGTGTCCTCAGACTGAACTTTTTAGTCAACAGGTACACACTTTATTTCCTTAATCTAATTGTTTCCATGCATGCACAGGTGTTGAAAACAAAAAAACAGAAGATATCAGCTTAATGGTATACACACTCTGAATAATAGACTAATGGGCTAAAATCCAGGCAGAACTGTCCTCTTTAATCTAATTTATGATACTGTAGTGTGCTGTTTGCACAACAACTTGAATATGCTGAAGTAAGATGACATCGGGTTGTGCATGTAAACACACTCATTAAAGAGAGGCCAAGGAAGATTTTCTGTGCAACATTTTCTTCCATCACACACAATCTCTGAGTAAGTGCACATCTAACAAGCACAGAGACTAAAGTCTTTGATATTTGTCCAATACTTGATACATTTAAGTCAGGAAATTTAACCTATTCGTGTGAAATAAGGCACCTTGCCAGCACAGACTGCAGACATGATGCCGCTTACATGCTGAGATCATAATTTAGAGGCGAAAAACAGGGGGAAAGTGAGAAAGACAAGAAAAGTGAAAGAGAGTGCAGTTCATTTCAGGTTAGCATGGGCACATCATCCTCAGAGGTTGTATCATCAGAAAGAGGGATCAGTAGCACTTCGTCTTCTGAGGAAGAGGAGGAAAAAGATGGGGAAGATGAGAGAGGAAGTGCAGTAGGGGAAGATGAAGGTCTGAAACGAGAGATACTTAGCCCCAGAGAATGGAAGAGAGAGGCCAGGGAGGGGCTGCTGGGGGCAACAGCGACAGGAGGGGTCTGACGTGTTTCTGGAGCATCAGCTGGCTGGAGAGAAGCTGGAGTTGTGGAAAGTGTCGTAGGTGGAGGTGGAGGAGGAGGGGGCGGGGAAAGAGGAGGTGGTGCGTCTGCTTGTTGTTCTTGCTCTGTTTGTTGGGACAACCCCACTTTTTGTGGCAAAGGCTGATCAGCGGTTTCCCTGGGCACCACGGAGCCTGGAGGGCCAGACTGTCTGGGCTCCTGGCCTGTAGGAGCAGCTTCTGTCTGTTGAGTGGTGGAGCTTGTGGTCTGGGTAGATCTAGAGGTTGGTCTGGAAATTAGGCCCCACCTGCGCAAGCGTCGAATCGCTCGGCGGACAAAACGTGGCCTGCGCCTTCGCCGTGGGGAGGAGATGTTGTCCTGTCTGATGAGCTGAAGCAGTCCTCTCAGAGAAAGAGAGGTGGGCTGAGAGAGGAGAAAAAAAACAAAAGAATAAGATAAACAAATGCAAAAAAAACAAACACCAACCAGAAGCAACAAAGTACCTAAACTCAAATAAACTCAAATGGGAGTTAACAAAGACCAACCAAACACATTCCATTGTTCATGTTTAAAATTATGCCTGTAGGTCTATTGTTTAAGTGCAGTCTGTTGTCTGAAATTGTGCTTCTGGCCCTGTCTTAATGTCATAATAGTCTCACTGTCTAAGAAAGAAATCTGAAATAATCAGATTTTTGGGAAATAATCTGAAATAATTAGAAATTTGGGCTTGTTAAATCAGCAGCAAAGGATTTACCCTTGCACAAGAATTTACACAGCTGTAGTACTAGAAATGTTGTACGAGAAATTTATTCTGTGCTAAAAAAAGATCACTGTCTCATCTGTACAAAAGCTCTATGTGTGTATGTGACACATCATCATCCAAATATGTTCTCAAGCATCACTGTTCAAGGATGCTGTAGTCTAATGTGTAACTTTTGAAATATCCTCACTACTTGGTGTGCACAATATCAAACACTTTATTGTATTATGTCTGTCCAAACAAAGTCACAGGAAAAATATAAAGAAGGTTGCACTTGAGGAAATGTGTGATGCATTTCCTCATAGATCCGTTGCATTTCCTGCAAACACATGCAAACTGGAAATATAATTTCATAGATATTTCTTTTTTTTTTTTTATTCATACCTCATTGGGGTTCTCAGTAGGGAAATCCTCTACAGGAGGAATAACTCCCTGAGCAATCAGCTGACCATAGGAGGGCGGAGCTTGTTGCTGGATAAACTCTGCCTCTTGGCGGCTGATTGGGGCAAACAAGCTAGAGTGGGAAAATACAATTGTACAGAAATAGATGTTACAATTTGCAAGTCATAATACTTAAGTATTTTTTGTCTATGACTACCATTTTAACTGTTGCCTACACAGTTACCATAAATAATACGAAAATCAACAACAAAATATGAAACCACTCGAATGTGAGCTTCACCTGTATTCTCGAGTGCGAAGTGAGTACAGTTTGCAGGTGCAGCCCATTGCAATGACCAGCAGCAGACCACACACCAGGCTGCCCACAGTCGCCGCGGTGATGACTTTTCGAGGCAGAGTCACGGTGCAGTTTAGTTCATCAGTGCCATCCTTACAATCGACCTGCCCGTCACATCGCCAGCTCTCAAACACACACCTGCAGCACCACAGGGCTGGAATTTTAGACTCATACACAAACACACCCCTACTGCACCAGAATTACATAACACAACCATCAACTTTGTCCGTTGTCCCTTGCTTCCAGTTCTCCTATGCAGAACATGTTCTGTGTTGCATTAAAAATTGATGTTTTGTGTGCTGTTTTTATTTCCTTGCCAGTCGAGGCTGTTTAAACTGATTAAACAGATTAAACACAGTGGGATTAGTGAAGCTGTAGTAATTGTTGGTATGTGTGCACAAGAATGTAATGAAGAGTGGTAGGAGTGGATTGGAAGCCTTACTTGTACTAACTTTTAACAAGGTTTTAGCCTGTGAATATTCTTAAACCTTGACCTTTTTATGCTAGCATGAGGATATGTTGCCTAACTTACATTTCTGTAAGTTGTGTGCCAAATTCTGTGTGCTAATTCCTGTAAATGTGAATCTGTTTTTATATACACATTTTTATGTAGATAATCTCTAATCATAAAAAGATTAAGACAAACAAGTCAAAGAGCCTGACGAAAGCAGTTGTTCACACACACCTGTCGCTGTCGCAGTGGAATGTGCCAGGCTGACACACTTTGCACTCTCTCTCGTCACTCCCATCAGCGCAGTTCAGCTGGTAGTTGCACCTCTCTTTGATGGAATAACAGGCAGGCCGGCCTACGAGGTGCCCCGCCCTCTGCAGTGCCAGTGTCCCACAGGGAAAATAGCCAGCTGGGCATCCGCCACAGCCATCCTCATCCAGGCCCGTCTCTGCACAGTCCCAGTGGCCATCACAGCGCTGCTTCGGCGTATAGCAGCCCCCTTCTGAGCCCTTACAAAGACCTTCCCAGGGCAGACAGTAATCAGCGATACGGTATGTGGCATTGAAGCCTCGCCCCTCAGAGGCCTCCTGTGCACGATAGGTTAGTGACAGCAGACCAGTAGGGGACTCCACCTCCACTGTTTTGTAATTGGATGTGTATGTGATCTGTAATAAAACAAAAAAATATATATTGTTCTGTGAGACTAAAAAAAGAAATTAACACCCAAATAAATAAAAAATAAAAATTTTATCATAGCCCATTTCCCTGCACTAGTCTCCCCTATCACACAACAGTTACCAATCTGGGAGGGTAAAGTCTAGCACATGCTTTTTCTGAGACACATGAAGCCAACCACCTGATCTTTCCAAACTGCTGAAAGCAAGTCACAGGGCAGCTGAACATACCTGGAGAAGATTCTAACTGCATATACGTGAGTTCACAAATGCAAGCAACTGGCTAGTATCAGTCTCATTGAGAGAGCGGTCAATGAATGTGTTCCTTATTTATTATACAAGGTGTCCTAAAATCCAGGAACAGTTGAGAGTAAACTACATATATTTAATTTATTATTTATAACATACATTCTACATGTTCACCCTTATACACTACGCATTTTTTGTCATGTTTTTGCACATTTTGCTCAACATATTTCGGATTGACATATTTGCTCTACATATTCCCATTGTTTCCTGACTTTTTGGACACCCTGCATCATGCATTATATGGGGTAATAGAATTGTCTGAATTCAATGGACAAAGTATATTTCCTGGATAGTGCACCTTAAATCCAGGGTGCAGGGGATGTACTGATCTACTTCTGCACTACCACAATGCATAGCAATTTCTTTCAGGTCGAAATTTACTTGTCAGGATGGCTTGCCGGTGCAGCTTAACACCACTACAACCAACAGGTAATTCTTAGTGTGTTTAATGCAAAAAATAATCATTTTAATATTTTCTGTACTTTTGTAGTTTGGGGTTGCTAGATAACCTGTAATGTCTTAAATTGTTTATGTAACAAGTCACAATGAAGCGTATCCCGAGCACTCACTATTAACCATTGTCTGAAATTTGTGCTTTATTTAGAACAGTGTACAGTATATAGTAAATACTGAACAATGAGGGCACGCAGCATTGAAGTTCTGCCCACGGATGGCTGTGGTATTATCAGGATTCAAACTTTTATTCACCCACATCTATGCACCCATATACTCACAGTTGTAATGACATTGCCACCCCCAGAAGGCTGGTCAGTGATGATAAGGATGTCTCTAGGGCCTAGTGCCAGCTGCTGCAGCTCCAGCTTGAGAGGCCGGGAATCCTGTGGGTCCACTGACCACACACACACCATTGCTGCCCCCGTCAGCACAGGGGGGACAAAAGAGCCATAAAAGGCCTTCAGATACCCCCCACAAGGCCCACCCTGTGCTGGAGAGGAGAGATCAGGCGTCCCATGTGGCAGATGTCCCATCTCTATTTTAGAGTTAACAGCTGAGCTTGCTGGGATTTCAGTTGGTAATGGTGAGGGCTCATTGTCCAGATGAGGTTGGGGTTCAACAGAGTCACAGTCCTCCTCATCCGAGCCGAGCTCGTCACCATCCCCAAGGCACTCCACCTGGCCATTACAGCGCCAGGACATGGGAAGACAGCGCTCACTGTAACACTCAAACTCACCCGGGTAACACGGACCAGTGTCTGGACAGAAAAATACAATAATACGTTGATATTACCATTCACCTGCATGTTGGAAGGAATAATACTATAATACACAATGGTATCTACGTCACCTTTAATGTATGACAGGTGGAACCCTGAAACTGAGTAGAAGTGAGGAACAAAGTGGTGCGTCACTGTAATGTTTCCCTCATAGAACTCCATTGGCTTAGGCATCTGGTATCCACAGAGCGACACGGGCCGTCCTGTAACAGTTGTCAGACTTAGCCAGCTCCAGCCACATCTAATGAAAAACTCAGAGAAACTTTAAAAAAGAGGGAGACAGAGTGAAGAATGAGGAGTTAGGGCTACAAACATATTTAAAAACACAGCAAATTTAAAAAGACACAACATGTTAGTAGATGGATTGGCTACTCTAAATTGCCCCCTTGGTGTGAATGACTGTGTGCATGGTGCCCTGTGATAAACTATGTAGGGTGAATAACTAGTGTTCCAGGAACAGACAGGATAAAGTTGGTATTGAATTAATAAATGATACACACATCCTTTAATGCTGAGTCACCAGTTTAAGAGAAAGATCTGTAATATAGTAAAAGTAAAGAAAACCATGAAACCTGAAAACCAGCTTCAGGTTTTGTTCCTCTTTGGTTGCATAGCATTTTTAATTTCCCTGATCTTAGAGGAAAGCACCAGCTTCAGCAGTCACAGACCACAGGAGTCATGACATAATGTAGGCGGATTCTCAAATGCGACTTGGAGAGCCGAAAGTATTTATACTTGTATAACAGCTGGATAAAATGCGTCTCAAATTTCCTGAAGAGGTTTAAGCGAGCAGATTTAGATCCATTTTAAATTTATTTTGCTTGCTTTGACAACTGCATGTTGGTTTAGATAATCCCTACCTGGATATAAACCTGATATGTAAGATAAATGAAAGGATCAGGTGTAAACATCGACTAATTAGGTCACAAACTGAACATTACCATTAGCTACTCTTTCTCTTCCTCATTGTGAGGTTGTCAATAATGTTGCTGTTTTGTAACATCACCTTTTAAAAGTTCCATCAGATTGCCTATGTTAATACCAAACTTTTTGAATATGAAATGTTTGTATCTCACCGTACCTGATAATCACACGCTCTCCCACTGGGGAAGTGATTACCCAGCTGCAGTTCACAGGGCCAGGAGGGCCATGGCGGGTGGAACCACGAATTTCTCCTTGTCTTGCCTGTAGTATTTTTGATGATTTCAAACAATGTGCTGCAGGAAATCACAATGGCAATAATTTGATTATAGGACATCAAACATATCTATTTTACATCTGTCCTACCAGCTAAGCACTATAAAATTAACAACAAAATGGAATTACTGTCTGGGATATAAACCAGCCTATAATTTAACCTTTGTCATAAGAGCACGAAAGTCACATTTATTTAGGGTTGAAACTTGCATACAATGATTAGCCATATTACAGACAAAAGATACAAAGGCATATAATACAGTAAGTACTACCATAAACATACACTATGAGTATAAATCATTGTATAAAACAATATAAGTCAGCTGTCCAGTCTTAACCAAATCGAGAACTGTACATGATGTCTGAATGGCATGACTTTTAGCAATGAAATCTTTTCCCTCACCTGAACTGGAGGCCAGCTCCAGACTGCAGTGGACTGGAAGGAGATATAATCAATTTGTATGTTAGAATAAGAATCAATATAGTCGTTGAAATTATTGTATATAAAAGATGGCTACAGATGTGGGAATAACATCCCACACCAAATGAAAATGGATGAGCAACTCTATATGTGGTGATGAGAATGTGAGACTTAAACCTTCCTTTATATCGAAATTTATATCAAATCATTTATCACACACAACAATCACAGATCAATACTATATAAATGTAATGAGCTGTCTGGTCCTGGACTAGCTCTGCCATTCATATTCTGCTCTAATACACCTGATCCCACTAATCAGCCGCTTGCATAGAAATCTCTGTAAATAACATGTGATTTTCAATGGCGTCCAGCATTTGTTCTGTAATGAAATTCTGATTTGACTTTTTTAGTTTCAACTTCTTTCACTGACACGTTGGCCTACTTTCACTTCAGTTAATGGTCTCCTGCCATAACCCACAATGCTACGCGACTACCTGCTGACAGAGAGTTGCTTCATCTCTACCTAAAGAGAGCGATGCAGCAGAGCTTTAATACTCAGCTCTCTCAGATCCTCATCTGTACACTCCACTCAAACAGATCAGCTTCCAAAGCTTCTAATATGCTAGTACCACTGTCAATACCATTGTGCTTGCCATCTTGTAGATCTTTATCTAGGCGAGCAAAGTCTCTGCTGTAATTCAGCGCAGCTACTTCGTATAAATGAACTGCATTCTGAAACTTTGAGTCCAATGTTTGCTGCCTCCACTTCCTCTATGCTGGATTTCTAATTAATATGACATTGAATATCGCTGGAAAATGGTGAGTGTGAGCTAACAGCAAAATCTGACTGTTATCACTTATGATAGAGATTGCTGAATTTTTTTCTCCTGTTAAATACCATTGTAACTGCAAAAGCAACGTCCCGCTGTGACATTGACACTACACACAAAAAAAAACTTCTCACAGATATAACAAAAATACAGCATCAACTAACAAATCAGTACCAGAATCACTAAACACATCACAAATTCTTCTATATACAGTACTGTGCAAAAGTCTTAGACACATGCAAAGAAATGCTGTACAGCAAAGGTGCCTTCAAAAATAATGAAATTAAATGTTTCTACATTTTAAAAAAATACTTTAAAGAATAGTAAACAGTAATAAATGGAACAAAGTCAATATCTGGTGTGACGATTCTTCACTTTTTTTAAAAAAATAGTAGTCTCAGGTACAATGTGTACAGTTTTATAAGGAAATGAGCTGTAAGTGTTACTGAGCATCTTGCAGAAGCAGCCACAGTTCTTCTGGAGACTTTGACTGTCGCACTTGCTTCTTATTTTTACAGCAAAACCCAGCAGCCTTCATTCTGTTTTTTTGTCTGAAAAGTGTCTCTTTATGTAATCTGCTGCTTTCTTTACTGACATACAAACATTTTTCTCTAACATTTAATTTTGTGCTGGAAAAGTAATGTTTGGAAATCTAAAATGTTTTTGTACTGAATCAATAATGTAGAAGTCATAAAATAAACATCTATAACAAAGTTTGTACTAAAAAAAAATAGGGTGCTTAAGACTTTTGCACAGTAATGTAAATCTATTGAATGTGTTTGAGGGTGGAGGGTGGAGGGTGTTTGAGCAGGGACAACACTAAACTAATGGACTTATCACACCCTACACTACTGTACACAAGCAGTGCTATGTTTAGATGGGGAAAAAATGCATCCTCACCTGTTAAAAACAAAAGGCTAAAAATCCACAGGCTGTACGGGACATCCATGTTGATTTTCTTTCCACAGAGATCTAAAATGTTTCTATCTACCGAAAAGTAAAAATAAATCACTGTCCATGGTATAAAGGCTTCATCTGAATAGATCCATGAGCTCTCCAGCGCACAGGGGATCACAGACAAGAAGCCTCGTGTGGGATGATTTTATCTGTAAATGAGAAACATGAAGAATCACTCAGCTGAAACAGAAACATTTGCTTCCTAACCTGTTGTCTGAACTGTCACTTTTAACCGTCTAAAGAAAAGAAGATACTCAGCGACGGGAGAAACGCTCACACAAACACAGTGGTGAACGATTTCCCGTTTTGCTTCCTTTCCCAGCAATGACGTCATGTTCGCGTTCTGTTTCGACGTTAACAGTGAAACAGCCCGGAAGTACATTAACAAATATTAAAATACTCCGTCAATTACAGATACAATTACAGTCCGACGAAGAGACAGTCTGCGTCTCACTAGTCCTCATATGAAAGTTTCGTTTTCGACCTGACAAGCCGGAGCAACAGCTGTCTATCACACTCCTTCGACTTTGTTAGCCAGCGAAGCTAATGCTAACCGACAGCTGCCCACTCTCTTTACTTTGCGTCCTGTCTTTCTTCAGCCGACTATTTATTTATTTATTTTTTTAACACCACCCCGTTATAGTCAGTTTCACCACTTTACCGAGGACTGATTCGGCTTATATACATTGTCCAGCGCGACGACACAGTTATCGTACCTTTACTCTGTCTTTTTCCGTTGTTGACATTCGCTCTCCGCCACTTCCGTATTGGTCCGATTACAGCTATGCGGCCGCCCACGCCAACTGCACTGACGCAATCACGTAAATTACGCCCTTGGTTCGTGGCGCGTGTAATTTAAACTTTTCGCCAGCAGAGGGCGACATTGACCTGTATAGCTTTTATACCATAGCAGTCTGCTAACTGATTTTAACGTATAAACAGTCTATTCTTCTTCAAGCAGTGAATAAACAGGCTACAAAATGTTACTATAAACTTATTAGAGTAGTAGTTGCTGCCTTCCCATAAACTAATCTAAGAGATAAAATGGGTTGAGGCCCAAAACAATATTATTTGACCCAGAATTGCTCTCTACGTCCTTGCTATTAAAGTGCAACTGTTTTCTCAGTTCAGCCGGTGCTATCTGTAAAAAAAGAAAAGAAAATGGCTATGTAAAACGTCCAGGGGAGGGCCAGACTTCCTTCCCGAAGCACATCAGTGCCGGGCGACTCTCAAACGATTCGCTCCTTCTGAATCGAGAGAATCCGTTCTCAAGCACAAGGGGAACAAACAGTGCTCCTGAGAAGGCTGTGTTCCTGCGCCTTTCCTCCCAGCTGACACAGCCTTGTCCGAACACTCAGTAAAGTATCAGACAGGAAGGAAACAGGTTCTGCTGTAACATTACAACCTAATACCAGTGATGGATTCACAGCGTTATCACTAACTTACTGACACAATGTTCTCAGGTAGGCTAGAACTAATATTATGGAAACTTTTTATTATCCTTCTTAAAACTATTTTTGAAGCAACATTTGAAGCAGCAAATTATAAACATCATATAATGTATATCATATCAGAAATCATATCATATCATAAATCATATCATATCATAAATCATATTATATCAGAAATCATATCATATCATAAATCATATCTATGCCTATAACTTTAGGTCTAAATAACATTGTGTCTACATTATGTGAAAGTCTTCTAAAGCAATTTTTTTTTTAATTGTTTTCTAAAAACCAGCCTCAATGTTCTGAAAACATTCTGCGAACCTTAGATCGTTAGCTGGTTATTGTTAAATTCAATTTTTTGTCACATTTGATCATTTGATCACTTGATGCAGTGTGCACAGTGATTTGCAGTGACTTTCTAAATCCATAATGCCATTCAAAAGATCCACATAGGTTGTGCACAACAATTAAAACACACACTCACTCACACACAGAATTGCAAGACAAGGCTGAAGCACTAAGATGACTGAACTAGAAGCACAAGACTTCATTGCTCAATGTATTTGTTCAGGTAATTGCTGTTCTCAAAGTTGATTTTGAAAATTGATTGCATGTTGGGGACAGGGGACAATGATCCCGATGATTTGCACCTACGCAGTGTGATGTAATCAATAAAATAAAATAAAATCATACATTACAACCCGTGGTGACACAGTGGTGCATTGCTGCAGCACAGCTTCAGGCTCCCAGGTTTGATCCTGAGTTCGGGTTACTGTCTGGATGGAGTTTTGCATATTCTCCCCAGGTTGGTGTGGGTTTCCTCTGGGTTCTCCAGTTTCCTCCCACCTCCCAAAAACATGCTGATAGGTGGATTGGCTACTCTAAATTGCACCTTGTTGTGAATGAGTGTATGAATGTGTATGTTCACTGTCCCCTAGTGTATAGTCTCCCCTCAAGCCCAGTTTTCCCAGGATAAATTGGTTACTGAATATGAATGAATGAATGAATGAATGATCTGACCATTCGCATTATACAATCTAGAACTACATATGAAAAAATGCCCCAAATTTGAGTTGATGTGATCAGGTTTTGAGTTCATGTAGCTATAAAAAAAATAGTTCTGTCACATTTAATCTTATAATCAAACTTGTGCAGCTTCATCCCTGTAATGTGAATATCAACCAGGGGATGTTCAGGCTGTGGGAGTCTTTGACTGTGTTCCTCACCTGGCTTTTGGTTCTCTATCACAGCTCAACTTTACTGTATGTGTGTGACTTGAGTCACCTTTAGCCATAGAGGCCACAATATGCTGATGATGTCTTTACTGATGATTTACTCTGAACTTGAATAAAAGTAAATAAAACTTGAAAACATGTGACAATCTACAAATAATTGTGTGAATTATTTTCAAAGACAACACAATGGGACTAAATGCAACTACCAAGAAAGGCTAAAACACCCCCGATGCATAGACTGTTGTATAGACTGTTGTATTGTGGTGTGCAGCACATTCTGTTAAGTAGACCTAAATAGTTTATTGTTCAGTATGCATTTAAAGTTAAAAAAGAAACATGGAAAATGCTTCCCATTTGACAATGTCAAATAAAGGTAAATTATGGTAACTGTTGTCACATAAATGGAAGTTCACATAAATAGAGGTTACTGATCAGAAGGTTGGGAGTTCGAGCTCCAGCACCTCTAAGCTGCTACTGCTGGGCCCTTGAGCAAGGCCCTTAACCCTGTCTGCTCCGGGGCACTGTATCATGACTGACTCTGTGCTCTAACCCCAGCTTCCTAACAAGCTGGGACATGTGAAGAAAAGAATTTCACTATGCTATAATGTGTATGTGACAAATAAATTCTTCTTTTTCTTCTTTCAAGTTCTTACTTATTCAGAGTCAGTGATGTGAAGCAGCTTTCCCCAGAGCCCTCTGATGCTTTTGCCTGTGCTCTTCACCACAACCAGGTTAACTCATGACACACTCATACAGACCTGGAGTTTACCCCTTATTAAATTTTACATGAGACCATCAAAACCTATTCAGATTATTGCATTTTTCCCTCCTGCAATTTGCTACAAGCGCATAGAGCAGCCTGTTGAACTGACCGGATGCTCTGTTCAGTGGCGAGTCAGATGTTTGAT
Source organism: Pangasianodon hypophthalmus (assembly GCF_027358585.1). NCBI lineage: Eukaryota > Metazoa > Chordata > Actinopteri > Siluriformes > Pangasiidae > Pangasianodon > Pangasianodon hypophthalmus. The sequence goes on from NC_069713.1 coordinate 11,881,629, forward strand.
TCACTCTGGAAAGAATCGGATCAGTGAAGTGACTCGTGATGGCTTCATCACTACAGTGAACCACGTCTGCAGCTCGTCAGACCCCAGCGCGAGCGTCAGTGCCGGAGGACAAAAGAAAAGCGCAGACAAGATGAGACACGAGCGCCTTTAGACTACAGCAACATGCTTTCGCAGATCTGCGCTGCTGATATTGTGCTTTTCCTCAAACTGGTTTTGTACACAAGGTTCTAAGGCGCGATTATTATTGAAGTCTGCATGTTTTATCTCCAGCGTTGAGGCATTTTTTTCCAAAGTTTTCGCTTTTGGACAAACGAGGACGAATTCTAAAACTTTTAATTCCAAGTTTTGGAATTATCTGACTCAGGAAAATCAGGAGTCGGAAGAGGAAAGGGTGATTTAGGCCAGGCGCAGGGTGCTGGTGTAAGTTCTAGTGTTAGTTATTGTGTATTTTTGGAGGATCGGGATGGTCACTTGGTCAGTGCTTTGGCTGGCACTCACTGCTCTGGGTGTGAGCAGTGACAAAGAAGTCCGACCAGAGGTGAGGATTCTCTGTCTCACACACACACACACACACACACACACATTTAAAACTGTTACAATTGCACAATCTACCTGCGAATAGCTATGTGTGAGGAGGATGCATGTTTTCTTTTTTGCACACATGGCAGACACAAACCCGTTTAAAACTTGTCATTAAAGTACATCAGATGTGCACATCATGTAGGATCTAGATGAATATAGAATTTTTTTAAATTATAAACTATATTTCATATTTTAGACAATGTAATGATGTAATAATGTAGACTAGTATATATTCTTTGAGTAATGAACTACACTTAAAATCATCATTAGATTAAAAAAACATACTTATTTAAGTGGCAATAAATTTATTGCTCTAATTAATATCTAAAGCTTAAAGATTAGGCTCGCAATTTGTGTGGGTTGGTGATACAGGAGTGAAAGCACACACTTTGGAGTAGAAGTTGAATTGGGTATCAAGTCAGGGAACGGTTATGGATGAATGTCAGGTTTGTCAGGTTAAAGAGTTTAATTATACAAAAAGTGTATAACAGATGTATTGAGCATTACTGTTAATGTTAGGCACAATCATGCGCTGCCCCTCTAAGGTCAGTTTTTTAAAACACTGCACAAGTGAGAGTCCAATCCAATCCAATCGTAGAGCTGAACAGTTGAGGGTCCAACAGGGTTTCCTTTCCAGAAAAGTTTCCAAAAAAAAAAAAAAACTCTAAAAAGCTTGAAAGCTTTTGGTCACTAGCACATAATCTTAACTGCTGAACCACCGCTGCTACTAAATTACCCAGACTTTAGGGATTCAGAAGATCCTTTTCAGCCCACGACTAGTCTGCACTTGAGAAATCAGCCTTCAGAGAAACAAGATGTCTCGAGCTGACATCATTTGTGTGTATTTGAGCTTCACACAACCTGTGATTGGCCTGCTAAAGTCTGCTGTAGAAATGACTGTCTGGGAGATACACACAGGTTGGATGAGCAGGAAAAAAAAATTAAAGAGAGGGGATAGAAATTTAGAGAAAAATTCAGTAAACAAGTAAGTAAGAGTTTTGGAACATCTGACTCAGATGCAAGCCAGAGCATTAATCCAGGTAAAATAAACACTCAACAGATCAGAAGGATTGCATGAGGATCTAAATCTCTGAGCATCCCTTTACCCTGCCTCCTCTTTCCATTCTTCACATTGCGATAGTCAGCCAAGGCTAGCAGTGGAAAATTCAGCCTAGTTGGCTGAAACAAGGCTGTTCCAGGTTTCCACAGACGATAACAGTCTCTCTGCCTGGAGTCACGAGGGAGTCATGTGATCCAAATGAAAGGTCACAGTGGAGGTTAACTCCCATATGGTAAAACCACATCTGCACCCCTTCTGGCTTTAAATTTATATAGGATAAAAGGAATTTGCTGAACTAGTGTTGGCTGTAGTACAACAGTCTGTAAACAGTTCTGCTGAAAATGACTACCAGGTATTTAATGGTATAATGTGCTTTGAAAAGTCAAGCTGGTGTAATGTTGACAAGTCAGCCAATCTTTAGTTTTTACTGGCTAAACTGTACATAAAACACCCAAACTCTGCTTTTCTTTTTCATTATAATTTAGGTCATTAAGCAGCATACAGTTTTTAATCATTTTTGATCATGGTCAACCAAAATGTATAGTTCACTATTTAAAGCTGTTAGAGTCCCATGGTGCAACAGTGGTGTTATTACTGGTGCTGTTGACATTTTATAAAAAAAAAAAAAAAAAAGCCATAAACCTTGGAAAACGGCTAGACGATTCTTTCTTTCTTTTTTTTTGTCTTTCTTTCTTGCTTGCTTGCTTGCATGCTTTCTTACCTTCTTGTTTTCTTGTTTTTTTTTCTCCACCCTTCTTGCTTTCTTGTTTTTTCCTCCACCCCCACAGTCTGCAGCTCACAGAAAGACGATTTTCTGTGATAGTATTTACTCTAAGTAATACTGCAGATGTAATGCAAATGCAGTAAATTGCTTAACAACTATCATTTCATTTTTTGTGAGTAGTGAACAGGCTGCATATGTCTGTAAATGTGCAGTCGATTATCCAAACACCGGTGCAAATCAAGATAACAAACAGAAAAATCTCAAATCTTCAGACTACTATATTTAATATGCTGAACATAAATGACTGTCAATCATGATAATCAAGCAGTTTTTTATGTGTGATCTATGGCCATCAGCTTTAGTCTGGAGAGTGTACGGAGCATGTACTTCACTTAATATCATTTCCTAGACATCACGCACTTTTTGAATGTGATAGATTGTGAAACTGGGCTAAAACTGTTGCTGTGGTTTGTGCCAGTGACCAGGTGAGCATGATACTAAATAGGTCAGTGATCTGAGCCACCATTTGGCTGTATGAAACCAAAACTCAGGCGCTGATGACCACAATTCCCTGTTTTTTCCGCTGGCAGAAGTCTGAGGGGAACAACTGAGTCGGTCTGTCTCCTTCCAAGTCAAATTCAGCAAACTTCTGCCCCCGCTGCCTCTTTTCCTCATTTCAATGTAGGTTCTGCTTTGTTTTCAGAAGTCCGGTAGCTTTTAAAGTTTTATGTTTATTTGCATCCAATTGCTCCCAATCACCCCTCTCTCTTTCTCTTTCTCTCTAATTAAAAAAAAACGAGTTTTCTATTATTTATCTATGCTTGTGCAATCTCAAGTACTTCAGCTAGGTCTCTCTCTCTCTCTCTCTCTCTCACTCTCAGAGAGAGTCCAAATTCTCTATTAATTCAAACACTAACAGTAACTGAGTTTCAGGCTGTAACCTCTTTCTGCAATGTTTTCTTTCTTCAGAACACTCTGTAAGCAAGTTTGTTCTATTAAACAAGACACTCGGATGGCTCATTTCCATATCATGTCATTAGTAAGGGCAATTCCAAGATGTTGCAACACTGCAAGCCTGGTTTTGGGGGAAAACAAAGTTCTCAGAACATCTCAGAACTCTTGGAAAATACAATATGTGTTTGTTGTATTATAATCAGTGTGAGTGAAATATAAATGTAATTTAAATATACATTGTGCTAATTTTACGGCATTAAGTCAGCAATCAGAGAATGGCAGAACACAGGAGGAAGTCACTTCAGCTTAAGAGAAGGCATATGTTTACCGCCCTGGCATGTCTGTAGGTGAGGTCATAGCATATGGTTGCTCTTAGCGTCAGAGGTGGCATTTACTGTAAGTTTGCCCCTTCAATTAGAACCAGCTCTGCTCCTCATGATGGGGAGTCATCTTTATATTTATAGGACAATTAATGAAGTGTACAATTTAACACTGGTAATAATTAAAAGTGAAATATTTATTTAAGTCAAATAATACAGTTTTTTTTTCCATGTTTACTTTTTGGTTGTGTTTTTCTGTTTAGTCTGCAGGTAATTTCTATGAAACTCAGAAACTGTATTATAATTTTGTTACTGCATATTAACAGCTCTTTCAGCTCCCCAGTTTAGGATCTTTTTTTTCTTGATGTGTGGTCATTTAAGTATGAATAACCTAACCTCCATGTCTGAGCAATGCTCTTATCCTGATGTGAGTGATGTTTATGTCATAAATAAAGGCTCGCCAGACTGACTGGGGTGCAGAAGACTTAATAAAGGCTACCTGTCTGTGTCATAGAGGCCAACACGCTGACTCTTCCCCAGTCAGAAGAGTCAGGAAAGGCTTCTAAATAGAACCTTTGACGCTCACTGCTGGGTGTTCCAGAGGCCTGGTGCATGCTGGGATTGCTGGCAGCAGTAAGAGGAGACCTGAGGCCTCGTGAGTCAGAAGTGAGAGAGGTCTTCTGACAGAGAGGGAGAGAGAAAAAACATGAATATAGGAAAGGGGACAGAAAAAAATAATTTGTGAAAAGAGATATGAAAGGATACATATAGAACAAAAAAGGAAGAGGGAAGGAAGACAAAGAGAAGTGGAGGAAGAGGTGGCTAGCTAAATAAGATGAAAAGAGAGGAGGAAAGAAAGGGGGGACTTTTTCATCCCTCTGAGCTGGAGTGTGTTTTTCCCAGCATAGGGAAAAAAGACCACAGCATAGCGGCGACACACAGGGAGCAGTCAGAGAGTAGGAGGAATGGAGCAAGAGAGAGAGAAAGAAAAACGAAGCATACTGACCAGATTAAGGCTAAAATATAGTGCAGCACTCTGTATTCACTTATGCAACATTAAACATAAACCATTCCCTCCTTCAAAAAGTTCAGAATATCATAGTTTCAACAGAATAGTGTGTGCAGTGATGTTTAGCCTATCAAAGTGGAATTATATCAGAGATGTGGGAAAGAGTAATGCACTTATTTACTAAAGCTTTTAACAAGAGTTAATTTCCAAACACTTAACACGACCAGGAAGTGGTGAATGTGACATGTGTGAGTTACTTTACAATGGTACTGAGGCTGATAGAGCAAGCCATTCTAACAAGTCGAAATTACTTCAGTAGGTCTGGTACATAGGATTTGGATATATGCAATTTTTGAGCCTAACTGTTTGACTAATTATGTGCTTGGAGTGACTACGCATTGAGCTCATAGACGTTAAAACTGTCTTAAGCTCTTGGAAATCTCTAGTCTCCTCATATATTACTGTCTCCCATGCACCTCACCCTGTCTCCCTTTTGCTGAGTGTGTGTAGAATACATCCTACAAATATCGTTCTTTCATGTAAAACACAATGCAAATATAAAACAAGAGAAAATAGCTTTCATTGACATACCAATGCTATCTAAGTGTGTCCCCAATGAACCTTAATAAGCTTTCAAAGCTTGTGGAGGTGAAGATGGGAAAAATGCTACAATTTTACAAAAGATAAAGGGGAGAAATAAAGAGGAATGGAGAGAGCAGTTCTGAGGTTTGGGGTCTGAAGGATTACTAAAGAATTCTTTGTAATTTTTCTGACTGAGTTTGTGGTCAGAGTGGAGACAGATGATGTCTGAAGCATTAACCAAAGCACTCATGCATCTAACTTGTAGTCACACTTCCTTCTGCATCCTAATGGAAATACAAATGAAAATTGTAATGCATTTATACTAGGTAGCCTATTTTTGGTGCATTCTGCATATCTCTTGTCCTAGATATGACCCAGGATGACATTTATGGGCACTGATTTTTGTTGACCATGCCCTGAGTCTTGGTCATTATGGTCTTTACAGCTGAATCAGTGAATGCTCTGTGTGTTAAGGGTGTAGTGTTTCTCAGGCTACTGATTTTGAACAGACCAGCCATTTTTTGTGACGTTTCTTTTCAAGTTTACTGAAACATTTTCTAAACGTCAGTGTTTTAGGCAGTAGTAGAGATAGTTAGATTAGAGGATTTCTTTCGGCTGAAAGGCCTAAAATAGTTGTATGTGTGTCTGCTAGGCCATTAAAGGGAGTGCGTATTTGAGTTAAGAGACTTGTTTAGCTTCTCTTTCGTCACACACAAAAGAATGGATGTTTATGAGAGTATGATCCTTTGAAGCTCTATGAGCAGACTCCGTGTACTGAGTATATACTGAGGATAAGTAGTAATTATTTTTATGTGTTTTATTTTGTTGGGTTTTCTTTGATCCTCTTTTTATTCTCTCTTTACTGAAAGTCAGCTTCGCGTCATTCTGCACAAGTTCAGTGAAGGCCACACACACACACACGAGAAACACACAACTACACATTCTGGTTCCTCTATGTTCAAAAGAAGACAAACATACTGCCATTCAAGCTCATATATAGTCAAGGGCTGACACACACATACACACATATTTTTTTTTTTTCACCACTGACGTATCATGCTGATTCTGGCTGCTTGCAATTTCCATATATTTATTTCAGAGAATTGTATGAGGTTGGGATGTTGATGTAATTGGAAGTGTGGTTCAGCAGCTGTAGATAGAATATTGCAGGTTCTGAAGTAATTATGTTTGAGGACTGTAATTACATGAAGTCATATCTCTTCCTCTCTCTTTGTTGTTCTGCACTTTGGTCTCTCTCTCTCTCTCTCAGGTATGGCTACAGCAGTATGGATACCTTCCTCCTGGTGATGTGCATGCTCAGGCTATCCGCTCCCTTAAGGCCATTGCCTCTGCTATCTCCGCCATGCAGAAGTTCTATGGCCTCACCATCACAGGAACCATGGACCCTGAAACACTCAAGTGAGTCTTAGTCTCAAAGGGGCCTATCACAGAACAGGCTACTGGTGGTAAAGTAACAAATTGATCAACAACCACTGAGAAAATGTCATTTCCACAAATGCCACAAATAAATATGTTTTATACACGAGCATATATCCAGGCTACTGTTTGAAGAAGGCAAATGGGATGTGTAAATGTGTGATCCTGTTTTCAGAGCAATGCAGCGACCACGCTGTGGGGTTCCAGATAAATTTGGCACTGAGCAGAAAAGCAACCTCAGGAGGAGACGCTACGTCATTCAGGGTCAGAAGTGGAACAAAGCAGAGGTCACCTTCAGGTGGGACGCAGCCCTTAGCAAAGCATTCAAATAACATTTGTGATTCACATTACTTACTAGAAAATAAAGAATGATCAGTTCTGAGGTTGATTTACATGATACAGTATGTAAACTGTTTATGATTTCGGGTATGAACTATATTGATACACCGGTTGTATTTAACAGCATCCAGAACTACACTCCTAAAGTGGGTGAGTATGCTACTTACGAGGCCATCCGGAAGGCCTTCAAGGTTTGGGAGTCAGTCACGCCACTGAAGTTCCGGGAAATCCCATACTACCAGATCAGAGAAAGGCCTGACAGGTTCGCTGACATCATGCTTTTCTTCGCTGATGGCTACCATGACGATAGCACACCATTTGATGGGGAGGGAGGCTTCCTGGCCCATGCATACTTCCCTGGTCCAGGGATCGGTGGTGACACACACTTTGATGCAGCAGAGCCTTGGACAACTGGCAATGTGGACCAAGGAGGTAAAACATAGGGGATATAGGAAAGGAGAGGATGGATTACCTCATCAGATTTGTCACTGATGTTCCTCATAGGAATAATTGGTTCTCATTTCCTTCTCGTTTTCAGGGAATGATGTTTTCCTGGTCGCAGTGCATGAACTGGGTCATGCGCTGGGTTTAGAGCATTCTGGGGATCCTTCTGCCATTATGGCCCCATTCTACCAGTGGATGGAGACCGAGAATTTTGTGCTTCCTGATGATGACAGACGTGGAATACAGCAGATTTACGGTTTGTCTTTTTTTCTTAAGGGCCTGGTACACTTTAACTCATGGTTCTACTGTATAGAAATAAACAAGTAGACCTTCTTTCTGTATTCAGTCCTGTCCTGTCAACTCATGATAAATTTTTATATTAATGTTTGTACCAGATTGGTTAGGAGCCAACTTACAGGTAAAACCTAGTGATTCTTACATAATGCCTTCACTGAATTTACAAAGAAAAGTGTAACATCATGTACAATTAACACAGACAAAACTTGTTACCATTATATTTTATGAATAGGTTTAATAAGCTCTGTTTGAGCAGCTTTTGAAAAGAGGATATATAAATAAATAAAATAATCCATCTGCAGGTTCTCGATCAGGAGAGGTGCCGAACCCCCCTGCCCCGCGGCCCACACGCAAATCTGACCGACCCTCAGCCGGGCCTGATATCTGCAAAGGCCACTTTGACACCATCACTATCCTGCGGGGAGAGATGTTTGTCTTTAAGGTAAGTACTGACACCAGTGGAGGGGATTGTGGATGTTATGCAGAACAGAGATTGTGTGGAATTACTGTAGCATTCAAGCCCTTTACCATACTGTACACCGTATACTGTGCAGATCACCAAAGCACATTTAAAAATCATTAATCAGCTTCTCTCTTTTCTCTCTCCCCTACAGGAAAAGTGGTTCTGGCGAATGCGTGATGGTAAACCTCTGCAGGGTTACCCCATGCCCATCTCACACTTCTGGAAAGGCCTGCCACCCTCTATCAATGCTGCCTACGAGCGTGCGGATGGGAAATTTGTCTTCTTTAAAGGTACATCCTCAGTTCTGGTCCTGTAGTATTCAGTTCATGTTTACATCAGTGGATACATTACTCTCTGTCTTTCTCTCATTCTGTAGGCGATAAGTATTGGGTGTTTAGTGAGGCCACTTTGGATCATGGCTATCCTAAAACCTTTAAGGAGCTGGGCACAGGCCTTCCTACAGACAGAATAGACGCTGCTCTCTTCTACACCCCAAATGGAAACACCTACTTTTTCAGAGGAAGCAAGTGAGTGTCTGTTGTTCTGAAGTGTTGAGGAACTGTCATTGTGTCAGGTGTTTAAAAAAAAAAGCCTGAAATTTTCTTAGTAATTGTAATGTGATGTCATTTGTCCATTGGCATCATTTCCCCATAATGTTGGTTCCACTTCTAATTTTGTCACCTCTTTTTTCTTCTCCAAAAAAGAAAGATTTTCTTCCCCTTTTTGATCCTTTGTTTCTATTTTCAGATATTACCGCTTCAATGAGAACACGCGCTCTGTGGACTCAGATTACCCCAAACCCATCAGTACATGGAGTGGAGTGCCCGATGATATCAAAGGAGCCATTATAAATGAGGATAGAGGTACATGAATATATGTGTTTACATGTGAGTGTGTTGGAGGGGCAAAAGGGGATGAAGTTGGGGGGTGGAGGAGAGCAGGTGCCACCCCATATGTAGCCAGCTCTATTGTGTGAAGTTAATGAGGAGGATATGACTAGCCTACAAATTCTGATTCAGCAAAGTTGTTCCTTCCTTGTGTACACTTTATACCATGAGCACAGGAAATAACTTTCTTTCTCTTTGGCTGGGAGGTGTGCATTATTTGCTTGTATCGGGACATGTCTAAAGTAGATCCGGTCAAAAATTTTAATCCCAGTCCTGAACCAATACTTCTGACAGCCTACTATGTAACTATGTTGGAATGTAACCATAATAACAAGCGTAATTAATATTTTTGGGTACTTTGCCATTACATTCAGCATCATGCTTTTAAACAAGAATAGGAAAGATGAATGACACTGATTTTAACATATGTGTTAAGTGATTTAGAGGGAAAAAATCTGAAGAAATGAGAGGCAACAGGGTTAGAGTTTGACGTAATTGTACTGTTAGCTTCTGGAGGTGAGACCTAGAAAGTTAGCTAAATACACTGATAAGGATTTTGTTACTTTCATATATATATATAGTGCCGTTGTGAGTAAGCAAAATGTATACACATTTTTATTTATACAAGCTAGTAAGTAGCCATGATCTAAGCAAGTTAACACCCCCAAAGTGTCCCTGTGATATATACTGTAAATATCTGATTAGAAGTTCTTGTCCTGCTCTCTCCAGCCTACACCTACTTCTACAAAGCCAACAAATATTGGAAGTTCAACAACAAGCAGATGAAGGTGGAGTCTGGCTACCCCAAATCTGTCCTGACTGACTGGATGGGCTGTGAGCGTGAGGAGTCTACAAAGCCAGACGGAACTGATGAGGAAGTCATCATCATTGAGGTGAACAAGTCAGACGGATTTGCTGGAGGGGCAGCAGTCATAGTGATCCCTCTCTTCCTGTTGGCCTGTGTGCTCATAGTTCTGGGAGCATTGCTGTTCTTCCGGCGCTACGGTACCCCACGACGCCTCCTCTACTGCCACCGCTCTCTACTGGACAAGGTTTAAAGATCAAGGGATGGAAACCGAGAAGAGATAGGGATGTAGGGGCAATAGCAGGGGTGAAGAGAAAGGGTATGGGGAGGGGGATAATGGTAGAATGGAGAGGCTTTGCTCAGATGGAGATGAAAAGGACTTTGAGATTGTTTACAGAACAGCAAGGAAGAAAAGAAGGAGAAGGAGGGAAGGAAGGATGAAGAAGTGAAGCGACAGAAAAGGGAACAATGCGTATTGTTTTGGTAGTTACTTGTACATCTCTGCCATAATGAATAGACCCATGAAGGAGAGAGAGAGAAATACAGAGAAAAAGAGGGAGCTCATTTAAAAAAACATTTTTATTGAATACGTTGAAAGAAAGTAAAGCACTTTTTATTGTATCAGCCCTCCCTCTTCCTCTCTTGTAGTCTGTCTCTCCCAAATCCAACGACTCCAGCCACAGTGCTGTATGATTAATGTCTTTGTTTCTGCTTTCATAAATTTCCATCTCACCTCTGGTTTTAGCTCTTAAATTTAGCCACAATCTTTTGATTTCTCCCAAAACCCTTCTATCATTATATTCCCTTCAGTGCCTTCAACCTCTCAGGTAACGTTCCTTACCTGCATTCGTGAAGATAACCAAATTAATCTGTATTTTCACAGACATGCTTGTTTTTAGATTAAAAATATTAACCCCTAGTGAAAGATGTCTTCAAAACATACAGTATATCTCAACAGTAGAGACTGCTGAGTTTGAAAGGGTAAAGGTGAAAGGTCAAAGTTCAGGGAGGAAGTGTGGCTCAGGCTCCTGAAAGGAGGCCAGTTTTTATTTACACCTAGAGAGAAGAGCTGTCTTGCAGGTACATCTCCAGATATTAATTTTATAAAGTGTTTGTTACCATGTATTGTTATTAATGTTATTAATGATTGCGCTTGTTATTATTATAACTATGGTTATTGTTATTATTGTTCTCCGTATTTAGTCCTTTTTTATTTTGTAGTCATTTCAAGTCCTGCTGGACAGAGGCAGAATGTGACTGATATTAAAATGACTCCCAGTTTATTTTAATGTTAAAAACATCAGGTTATTCCACGGGAAATAAACATACTTGTATGAAAGATTCAAAATAATGTTGAGGAATTATAGACGTTGTTAGGGAGAAGATCGGAAAAATACTTACGAACACCAGCCCTGTTGACAGGCCAAAGTTGCTGTGTGTTATTTTTGCAATAATGTTTATGTGCCTTTATATGAAAAAAAAAATCTCACTGGATTTATTGTATTTGGATGGTTCTTTGGAGAAAACGTGTTCTTTTGGGTGGAGCAAAAGTTTTCGGAGAGGAATAAACCTGATTATGCAAAAAAAATAATGGTGCTATGTATTTTCTTGAATACACACATCCACATCAAAATGTTTAATTAATGTAGTCTTAACAATGATAATAATAATGATATTTATAATAATGATGATTTACTGTAAATGGAAGGGAATGTGATTCTTGCTTGTTTCATTTTTTTTTTTTGTATTGCAGGAATGAACAATGAAATAAAAGTATTTTGTGAAATGTTCTTTTGCCTTTTCCTTGTTTTTTTTCCCCACTTAATCCTCTTTATGTCTTATCTAAATCTTTCTTCTACTAATCTTATTTTTGAATGATAGCCAGGAATGCTGATTATGCTAAAACAACTCTGTGTGTGTGTGTGTGTGTATGCCTCATGTTGTTTTCTCATGTTCCTGCACTGAACTGAATAAGAAGAAACCCATTTGTGGTTTGTCAGGAATGGGGAGTGTTTCATGGATCTTGTGTATATGAACGTATGCCTGTGTTTTCCTTTTCAGACTTTGCAAATTTAGACATGTACTTTTGCTGAACTATTCTTTGAAAACAAAAGAGAGCGAGAGTTTGCTGTAGGTTCTCCTGCTTCCCAAGATTCCCTAAACTATTTTTTCAAACTTCTCTGCCATTTCATTTCCTTTCTGCCTGCTCGTCTTTTCCCTCCGCCTTCTCTCTGACTCCGACTCTCCAATTTCTCCTCTTGCTGCAAAATTGTTCTCTTTTATGAGGCTCTTAACTGAAACCAGTCCTCCCCTCACCACAAATATCTCTCTATCTGTTTTTCCTCTCTTTTTCCTTCCTGCCATTCCTTAAGGATCTCTTTCTCTCTCATGCACACACACACACACACACGCACCATCTGTTCATTTACTTTCTTTTCTGTTTTCTCTGTCTTCTCTGGTGAAATTATATTGATGAAATCATCAGGCTTCCTGTCCTTTTCTGTCCTTTATTTCCTGTATCACATTCCCACACTGAAGATTACTAATTCCTGACACATTCTGGAAACCTATAAACATGTTTACACTATTTTTGCTCCACACTTGGTTTCTTCACATTCACATTGTTCCAGTAGAGGGATGAATCTGATGTGTACAGGAGGGTTTACTGGTACAGATGGTGGGAAGGCTCTGACAGTATTGTTTGGCATCTTCAATCTCTGCAAACCAGAAAGCCTCCACACTCATACTCCCTCTCTCTATCCCTCTCTCTATCCCTCTCTCTCTCTCTCTCTCTCCCTCACACACACACGCGCACACACACACACAGCTGGAGAGTGGAAAAAAGAGGCCTAAACAGCTGTTTGCAGTTTTAACCTGTGCTATTCTGTATCTCATCACATACTCCTGCTTGATCTCTAAACACTTGCAAATGTGTGTGTGTGAGGCAGCACACATAGCGTTGTTGTCACATCTGTCAATGTAATATGAAATAGGAGTAGAATATCAAGCAGTACAGTGCATGATACATAGACAACCCTGACAGTGTTATAGACTTGCAACCCCATGGTTTCTTGGTAAACAAACAAAAAAAAAAGAGTGAAAATGTACTTCTAATTATTCCTTATCTCTATTTAATCTATCCTGGCACCAAGTGTGGAGTTTCTCTGAGGTTCTTTGGTTTCCTCCCACTGTCCAAAAAACATGCCACTACGTAGGTGCATTGCCTAAGTTAACTTGGAGCCCCTAGGTGTGTGTGTGTGTGTGTGTGTGTGTGTGCGTGTGCACGTGCATGGTGCCCTGTGATGGACTGGTGTCTCATGCAGGGTCTATTCCCAAGCAAGTAATCAAGAGAAATATTACAACTGAGAGGCTCCAAAATTTGTTCAGGCAAGGAAAGAGATATACATTTGTTCTCCGAGCGGACACATTTATGGGTGGTTCATAGTTTCAGCCAATTACTTTTACCTTATTTACTGTAGTCACTCAATAACAGTCTCAAAAAGAAAAGTCTCCAGTCTTTGGATGAGAAGAAGCAAACTTCCTTATTGCAGTAGCAATACAACACGTTCCAGTGAGCTCAAAGATGGTGAATTCCCTCAGCGGTGAAACAGCAATCTCAAGCATGAGAGTTGTGTGCCCCGAGTCCTCCAAATTCCCCTGCATATATACCCAGACACCCTAACTTATATGTATACATATATATATATATATATATATATATATATATATATATATATATATATATATATATATATATATATATTTAGATATACCCTAATTTACATACACTCCATCATTTCCCATTACCTTCTGACTGTTCCTGGTATTTCCTCCTACAGACCTTTTGTCGTCGTCTGTCTTCTTAGAATTTCCCCCCTTTTTTCAGTTACCCAGTCACTTCTTTTTTCCGAGACTCCACATTTAGACTCCACAGCCTGTTTTTCTCAGTTACCCTTATTTCCGGCCTGGCCTAGTTTAAAATTAAAATTGCGCTTAGATAGAAGCTATCGCTTCCTCTATTCGCTTTATTTTGTACTCATTCTTTTTATACCGAATTGACAATGCGTAGATTTACTTTCTGCTACATAAAAGTTTTGCTTTATTCTCATTTTGTTGTTTTATGGCTGCAGCTATTTTATGATTAAAATGCATCTACAACTACAGCTGCTAATGCTCATACTGCTTGTTTATATTTCCTGCTTATACTTCCTAGATTATGTATATATATATATTTATATATATAAAATTTTTTTTATAATTTTCCTTGACAATTCTGTGATTTTTTTTTTTTTTTCATTTAAAATTAGAAATAAAAACAGAAGGTTTAGAATTTTTAAGTATTTCAAACAAAGAAAGTAAATGTTCAATATCTTGAATATTTAATATTCAACATTCTGCACTATTTCTAGGTCCCTATTTAAATGTAAGCAAATGTGTGATATTGACCATGTTAACTGCTTTGTACAAAAGGTCAGATTTTCCTCGTCTAATCTCTTCTACAGACGACACTCCGATGGATTTAATCTAAAATGGAAACTCTGAAATTCATGCAAATATTTTAATGATTCTACTTTTCACTCAATTTGTTGTCAGTAATATAATTTGTAATGAAAATTGTTGTATTAAATTAAAAAAGAATGCAAAATAGGCACATTTTTACTAGTGCTCTCAGATTTTTGGACCCCACTATTTATTTATATAGATGTGTTTTACAAATCTGTTCTCTTACTAATCACACAACTAATCAGGAGAATAGGATCTGAAAGTGATGAAACAGAGTAGATGAAGCCTATAGAGGAGTTATAGTTTATAAGATGTGTGTGTATGTTTACTAGCACAAATAAAGATTAATGAACAGTATCATGTGAAATATTTTTAAATATCACATAACAAGAGGTATACTGGACAGTAAAGACACAATTAACAAATTCCCACCTTTTTCTTTACTATGAGAAAATGATGTATGATTTCACAGTGCCATGACACAATGTATTTTCTGCGTATTGAAAATACAATAATATTGAAAATAAAATATTGCAAAAGCATTTTAATGTAGATTGGATATGATAATCAAATGACAAAAAACAAAACAAAACGTATTTTGTATTTTACAGCAGAAATATTGTTCCTCCCTGGCTGGTATTAAATAGCAATTTAACTAGTAATATACAGTAAGATATACAGTAAGATATACAGTAAGTATGAGGCTTCATTCTGCTTTTCAGTACTCTTTTTTTTTTATTATTATTTATTGACTTATTTTCTGTATTTGCTTGGTTTGGGCTTTTCTCAGCAGTAAACTAAATCTGAAACTGAACTATTCACTCCTCATCACACTCAGCCCACACTCAGAGTTTTACGTGTAAGTGTGGAACCTCAACACTGAGTGCCCCACTAACTTGTGTTGATTGGCACTCCTGTACACCCACACCCACACACACATACACATGGCAGGAAGCACTTTGCTGAATCAGAACTTTTAGCCCAAACCATGACACCATAACCTTGGCTGAGTCATATCCTCTCCATGCACTTGGTATAAGGGTACAAGGGGGGGGATCACAAGCCTTAAAGTTAACTAAAAAAGCTACACCACATCAGAGACACAGGGGTCTCACTCTTTCTCTCACACACAGACACACTTAAGGTTTTAAACTGCACTCTGGTTTTACTCCCTCCTTTTTTCTTTTTTCTTTTTTCCTGTCCCTCTTGCATGTGTGTCTTAATGGACTGCTCTCTTTCCTCTCCCCCCCAATCATCCTCCTTCCCTTCTGCACAATAAGCAACATCTGGGTCTCGTTGTGAACAGACCAAAACAACAGGAGGGCAAAGGAAAAGGGGGGGAGGAGGGATGACTACTAGAGTAGCCAAAAAGTTTCAGTCCAGGAAACATAAAGAAGATAAATATAAATTCAGAGCTACAGCTTCAAAGATCTCGTGTTTTTGTGTCTGGGTCACAGACCAACCAGATACTGAATGCTCAGTGAGTCTGGAGTTATATTATAAAGGGTCAAATAGGTTTCGGTGGTCAGTTCAGCTTTTATGCGGAGGACATATGAGCAGGTGTGAAAACATTTTTTGTAGGTCTGTGTGAAGAGAGGAAGAACGATTGCATGTAGGTGAGCTGAGAGTGAATTACATGTCAGCTTTTTGGGGGGGATTTTTCTTTTGTGTTAGTCCCACCCTCTAAAAGTAAACAGTCCCATAGTGCTGACACAAAGTGGTGAAGCCAGATCCCGAGTCCAGTAAAACAGAGAAAAAAATTCTGCGATTCAGCGACTAAAGCTATAATTATGGAGAGAGGCTGCTGAAATCAGCAGGAGGATGTCGGAGGTTGAGAGAGAGAGGGAGAGAGAGAGAGAGAGAGAGAGAGAGAGAGAGAGAGAGAGAGAGAGAGCTAGGCGAGACAATCACAGACAATGCTCATGGACAAAACTGTATGTCTGAGAAGTTTGCTCACAGTGCTGTCTATGGAGATGATGATAACTCATGGCCTTCTCCAAATATAAAACCCAAGACTATAAAGACTTCAAAATTCCATGATGCTTAATCCAATAATGGAATCTCTCTCAGAAAATGAATCGTAAAAGTACAAGTATTTAGTTCTAGAAACAGTGACTGCTATTATACTGTATAATACTGCTGTATTATACTATTATACTGTAACACTTTTTCAGATTTAGAGTAAAGACACTCAACTTGGGCCATGGTTCTGAGCTTGCGTCCACAGATGATAAAAATCCTGTCACCACAGAAACATCTTAATGACTTTCTCAGGCAAGAGTCAATATGGCAGACTCTGAAAACATTCCTTTCCTTAGAGAGCACACACGAGAGCTAAATATATATCAGATTTGTTGCAAACATATTTTTAACCAGTGCAGCAAAATAAAGTAATAAATGTCAGTATTCTGATGTTCTTAGAACTCATGGACAAAACAATAACAAGCGCTGAAGGAGGAGTTTGTCATTTTTAAGTGTGTTTTTAGACCGGTAATAATCATATGATAAAGCAAAGATAGGTTTACAAAACTGAGATTGGCAATGTTACTATACAGTGGATCTGGCTAATTTCTTCTTTTCAGGGTTCTATTTAAAATTTTCTGGCCCAGAAAGTACACTGGCCCCAAGAAAGGTCACTGGAGAGAATGGAAAACTTATCAGCGTTTTCATTGCAAATGCAATTCACATTACAAGCAACAAATGGATCAAAAAAATGACAAACTGCTCAAGTTTATTTATTTCAGCATTTTTTAAAAATTAGATTAGAGGTCTCATGTCTGTTATTCGTGATGCCATGTTTTAATGGGTCCTGGCATACACGTGACAAACGTGTTTTCATCACCAATGAACTTAAGGCATCTGGATCCAGGAAAGGGATTATTTATGTTACAAAACACAAATATACTGAAATCTTAAAAGTGATTTTTAGACTGTGTTGAATGGCCGTTGTATTTTGTAGGCTAGACAAATGTAATCCAGCTGTGCATTTTAAATGGAATATGGACGACAACCAGCAGCAGTTCCTCAAGAAAATCACGTGAAAGGTGACTCGACCAGATGGACATTTTTTCCCCTCACTGCTGGCATTTTTGCTTCTCTGTCTCAGTGAGGGAGAAGGCAGGAGGCTAAAATGGCGGCTTTGTGGGATTTTGCTGCAGTATGGTGAAACACTGCGGCCTGCTGGATAAAATCTTTTACTCCAAGTCCATCAGAAACCTCCTCCTACATGCAGTACACATGATGGTTGGATAAAGTCACGTGGAAATCTCTTAGCAAGGTTACATATTATAGTTATAAATTATCTTTCAAATATCTCACTTTCATTTAATAAAAACGTTAGTGACAATAAAATATTAAACTTGACTAACAATGGGAGACAAACAGCTTTCAGTTGTTTATTTGGTTTTATTCTTTAATAACATTTTTCCTTTAGGTTTAAGCATAGAGGATTTTAGCTGCTCTCTTGCTCTCTGCTGCTCCTCCTTTTCTGACCTCCATGTCCTTATCGCCTGGTCCACCTCTGCACTCAGGTTCACTGCTCTCTTCTGTAAAGTGAAAGACACATCATCTACAATGGCCCTGCCGGTATTTCCTTCTGAATAAGTAAGGAATAAAACACAACAGGATGTGCTGTTATAAGAAAATGATCCATAATGTGGTGGTGTGATGATAATACCAGCTTGAAGTTAATTATTAACCAAAAACAGCACAACCCAAAGTTTTATTCCTCGTATACCACAGCAGACTTTATTCATCAATGAATGTCATGTCTTTTTTTTTAAAAAAAATCAGTTTATAGTTACAATTAATGTTGTGGAACATCCACGAAATAGGTTAGTTCCTGTCATCACAATTAAGCATGCATGCATTACAGCGGCTATAAAGAGTCATTCCTTTATAAGCATCTCTTCTAGCTTTATCTAGAAGTTAATAAGACAAAAAAAAAATGCAGTTTGTCATATTACCAAGAAACTGCAAACTCCTCTATCCTGATAATCTTCCAGTGTCTGAAAATTTACTGATTGTTACAAAGCGCTGAAACTGGAGGCTCCTTCCATTAATGTTAAATAAACATCTCCTGACAGAAAACTTCACCATATCAATTATCTAACAAATTAAAAATGTATAACAACACACTTTTAATCAGTTTATTATTAGCCTTAGACTATGTGATGTGTCTGCCATACAAGTCCCTGTGAATGAGCTGTTACTATAGAAACAATAACTGTGCTTTGCCTTGCAGCCAGCACTACTGCCACAGCTGCTGTTATGGAAAAACTGAGAATTCAACAGAGCTGTGGTACAAATGCATACATTATCAGGCTGATCATTTGTGTACATTGTACACAGCAAAACAGGGCTTATTCTTATTAGGTACAGTATTTATAGACTAGTCTACTTGTCGAATAGGAATAAATCACCGTTCTTCCTATTCTGTCTTCTTTCATTGTTTAGAACATTTATTTAAAAGAAACCATGAGACATTTTCAAACAATAAAGGCAAATGTCTGCTGCTTTGATGTGATATGATCCACCTTCCTGATAGAAAAAAGAAATTTTTAAATACTCTTAACTTGATTAAAATGCCTTGAGCAAAAAAAACTCATTACTAAGTCTTAATCCTATTTAAACCTTATATATGTCAGTTCGCTAAGTAATTACTTCTATAACCATAAATGCATGTTTTTATTGAATACAAATTTCATATCACTATTTCACTTCACCTTTAGTATTCACATAAACCCCTGGATAACTAACACTAGGCTCATTGCACAAAGCCATAATGAAAAAGAAAACTTACTGCAAAGTCCTCCCTCTGCTTCTGCCTCCTGACTTGTCCTTTCAGAGGAGGTGCAGGTCTGCCATCTACAGAGAAAGACAGACACACAAAGCAGCCGAATGAGTAAAGCAGAGATAAAGCAACACATGTTTACACATGAATACAGATAAGGTTGCATCACACAAATTTGGTGATTTGCTTACAAAGCATTTAGAAAATCACCATACGTTTGTCAATGTGCTTAGAAAGATGTGTATGCAAATCTGTTTTTAAATCAATCATGAGACCTTTACAATATCAACCAGCACAGGTCAAATCTATTACTGTAATGATGAATAAACAATATGCTGTGATTTACAAATCTGTGACATTTCTCCATGTCTCACCTGTGTATGACCAGTCAGGCAGATCTGTTAATGGACCGTACTCTGATCCAGTCCAGGCCAAGCCGTTCCTGTACATATGACACAGGCAAAGCCATTCACTGTAATCTTACTCTAAGATTAACTCATCAAATGAGGATGTATAAAGAAACAGAAATGGATCACAAGGGACTTTTGATTACTTACTCCAGTCTCCATTTCTTCCCTGCATGAACCGCACATGTAGATGAAAATGGGCGCACAGTCTGCCTTAAGACTTTAAACAGAAGGGAAAAAATGCATCTTTTTTAAGTACTAGAGGTCATAAAAGTGGCTAAGTCTAGTACTGTATACATATGACTGTACTACATAGTACTGAAATATTCTAACTGCAATTTTAATGAAGGTAGATAACAATAAAGCTCATGGTGGTTGTGCTTTAAAAAAATGTGCTTTTAAACTGCTACAAAATGTTTTTTTATTTCTATCTTTTAACACAATGTAACTGCTTTGGGTCCTGTAGCTGAAAAGTTCTGGAATAAAAAAGCTTTAATACCTCCAAAGAATAAATATAATTGTACTATTTTCCTAATGTGCTGAAGATTACAAAAGCTATATTATATTCATAAGGCATTCTGTAATATAATGTAATGATCTGAGCTGTAATCATAAGGAGGATGCATAATTTTTTTCCCCTCTGACTGCAACATATTTGAGAATCCTCTATTATATTTCTTGTGTAAAGTCTTGCTTGAATGCACATTAGCGGCTTAACTTATCTTGCTAGCTAGCCACTAGACAACTAGATAGATAGATAGATAGATATGTTACTCATTCCATAAGGGAAATTTCTTTGTTATAGCAGCCATACAAAACAAAATGCATTAAAGAAGAGCATAAAGAATACAAAGCAGTTACAGAGCAGGAGCAATAAAACAGAAATATGTATAGAAATATAACGTCTAAGATACAGATGTGGACAACTCGATAGCTCAGGACAAGCAAATTTCATGTAGGGGCTATTCATTTTTTATTCATAGTTGTCCATGGGACAAGTACGTTCAATGACCAGAAGAAAAAAACAAAAACCAGCCTATGCCTTTAATGATTTTCAGAAAGTAGCTGTAACTACATTTCGAGCTCCTCATTCCAAACTCCACCACCTGCTTCACTATCAGCCAAGACATGATCTAACTGAAGGTACAGAGGCTTTTATTAGGTGGATTAATTACCGTATGCAGACGACAGACGATTTTTATGAATCAGGAATTGTATTTCGAGACACTGACAAAATCATGGAAAAATAAAGTCCAGCTCCAAGCTCTCATTTAGCACAATATGCAATCCCCTCGTGGTTTTAAACATACAGAGATGCTAGTAAGACCCAAATATCTTTTACGTGCAATGCAAGAAGAAAACACCAAATGCACTTAACCAGTTAACTACATGTTGTTACATATTTATGATGTGTCCACCCTGGAGATACCACAAATAAATGATACTGCATTTGTTCTACTCCAGACTTCCTAAAGACAGGTTGTACAGTCTGATAGCGGTGTACGAAAAGAGCTCCATCCTATACCGTGGCTGAATCAGCCTGTTACTAAAGGTTTTTTTTACTCCACCACACCATAAAACTGTCTGTCTCTGTCTCTGTCTCTGTCTCTCTGTCTCTCTGTCTCTCTCTCTCAGTCGGTAGAGCAGAAGACCCTTAATCTTAAAGTTGTGGGTTTGAGGCCCATGTCAGGCACCAAACCCAGCCACTGGGGTCGCACGATCTAGTGCTCTCTCCGTGCCAGTCCCAAGCCTGGAGAAAATGGGAGGGTTGCGTCACTAAGGGCATCTGGCATAAAACCTGTGCCATAAACCGGATTTCCATAATGATGACGGAGGATCTGCTGTGGCGACCCCTAACGGGAGCAGCTGAAAGAAGAACCTGAGCCTCTAGTCCTTCCTTCAGACAGCCTCTGTGTTCACTGTCCATTCCTGTTTAAAACACTGTACTGCAAATACATTATGTGCCAGATCTTAGTTGAGCAATTATCACTGTATAAATATTCATACTCATACTCAACCCGACAGTTAGTGTGGACACCTACAAAAGTGTAATCCAATTCAATTTGCATAGCACTTTTAAGATCAGACATTGTAACAAATCAGCTTTATAGAAAATCTGGATGTAAATTTAGATTTAGACTCTGTTTTGAGCAAACCAGAGATGACAGAGTTTATCTCACTGAACTTTCTTATGGAGTTCAACTGTAGCTCTAATCCAGCAGAGCTGATCCGGCTAATCAAGCGGACTGATCATCTGGAGCAGGTTGGATTCAGGAGAATGGAAGCTGCCATCTCTGAACTCTAACCTCTGATCCCTTCTCTGAAAGGTCTGTTATTCCTGTGCAAACACCCACCTCGGTTTAACTGAAATCATCATTGTAGCATTGCAGTAACCTGGCCAAATCGCTTACTATTAGGAACCATACAGAAGCCATAAAACTGACCTCTGTAGAAAGGCCGATCTCCAGGATCACTGCTGACGATATTGAATTACCCAATATGCGATTTGGACCAACCCTGTAACATGTATCTTATATCCTCAGCCGCCAGTGCTAGCTAGCTTGCTAACATGCGCACAACTTTTAGAGTATTAACACGCGGGTCATAAGAAATATAAACTTAGAGTTTATGCTTTCTTCTAAAACACATCACCACCTTCATGAATGTGTAGCCCAGGAGCCGGTCTAAAGTTCATCTACATTCTGAATAACATCTCTCTCACCTGAAGTACAGAGCAGCTTCAAGGGCGCCGCCATTTTGGATTCTACAGCCCCCTCGCCTGACAACAATTACGGCAAGCCAGAAGGAACAAACTGCTTTAGCACTACAACTTGCTGCGATGGCGAAAGTGAAATTAATCTTCTACCACTAGATGGCGTAATAACCACAGAAAATATTCCCTGTTGGCTAGTTTGAATTAGGCTGTTACTGATTTAACTGTTCTGCTAATTTTGGATTTGTTACGGATTTGTTACGGATGTCGTTACTGCAGATTAAGTGTTTAAATGAAATGGTGCATATTTGTTTGTAAATAAGAGCTTGTAAACAATCCTATTAAACAGCTCTGTTGTAAAGTTCCATGGTATAATGATGTAAATGTAAAATGTAAGAATTAGACTTTTGCTTTGAGAATGTTAAAGGCAGTGGCTTAGAATATGATGTGTGTTCAGTTTCATTATTCAGAAGCGCTTTCATCATTTTCACACACATGAGAGCAGAGACTTGTTTTCTCCAGACAGCTTGTAATCTTCCTCTCGCATTCTTGCTGTGTATCTAGCCGTGCAGTGCTGACTGAAACATCCCCTGTGTGTGTGTGTGTGTGTGTGTTCTCTCCAACAAGTCCCCACTCGCTGATAACGCGCCCAGCGAGGGAGAGGCACACCGACACACACACACACACACACACACACACACACACACACACACACTTCTGCTAGCCGGAGGAAAAAAGCATACACACACAAGGCATGAAGAAGGGGCTTCGGGGTAGGGAAAATGTCTTTTTTTTTTAAACACCACTGTAGTTTCTGTTTGACGAGCTGAATAAAAGTGGCCGTGTGGTAACCGGTTTACTGCCATCGGAATTTATGCCACTGGTAACTATGGAGCAGAGACTGGCATTTTTAGAAAACACACACACACACAGTTACATTGTTACGAGCTCGCAAAAGCGCACACACACACACACACACACACACACACACAAACGACCGTATCACAACGTTCCAGGGCACTCGGCGATATCCCTCCGCACATTCCACAGAGGAAAGGCACGATTAACTAGGCCTTAGGGTCGGAATAACAAGAAGAAGTAGACTAGAAACTAGTCTCATCTACTCACAGGTTACTCAAGATCTCTCACATATTCTCAGCGTCATGAAACTTTAGTTAACTCCACATTATACTTTAACTCCACGATATCTCCACAGGACTTCAGAATGTGAACGCAGGTTTTGCCAAATGACTTATTTTTAACAATGAATCCGCATACAGTTCATACAGACATGTTTACAAGCATATTTTCTGTTTTCTTTCATATTCTATCTGTTTTATTCTTAGTTGTGTTGATTTTTTTTTTTTTTTTAATCCTTTAAATCCGCACTAATAGGCGACATCAATCTGAGAAGTTTGGACGTGTGACGAAATTGTGGGATGCTGAAATCCATCCGCGCTGCCCAGAAGAAAGATGTTCCGGTCTGGAAAAAAAAAAAAAAAAAAAAAAAAAAAAAAAACGCTACAGAAGAAGAAAGAAGGGGGAGGTAGAGAAAAATTGCAGCAAAGAAAGAAAGTTAATCGGCGTTGTTTCATTTTCAGCTTTTAAGAAGACGTTTTCCGCGCTCGTTTCCCTCTCTGAAGGTTTGGATAAGTGCTCCGACGCTTTTGCGACTTCTTCACACATTTCTTTTTGTCCCTCATGTTTGAGGCTTTTCCACTATTTTTTTGGAGTTCATTTTCTTTCCAGCAGGATTGGAAATAGTGGGAAAGCTCAGAGGAAGCGTGTCCGTGTGCTCAGGTAGACATTATTAGTTGGTGTACAGCGTGTTTCTGTCTTACTGGTGAAGCCGAAGCCTTTTCTCTTAGAAAGCTGAGGAGAAAACGACATTTTTCTGCCTTCCCCGTGTTTGGAGCCAGTTAGCTGTGGCACAGCGGCTGCAGTGTCGCAGAACCACAGCTTATCTGACCACTGAAGTAGCTTGAAGTTGACTTAAAGGTGTCATATACCTGCTATCAGCAACACGTCTTTGAAACTACGGACTAAGTGGCAGTTATTAGGAGACTTTTCAGCTGCAACCAGAAAAAAAAAACAAAAACACAAACAGCAGCCTTTTCTGAATGTGACCGCTACATTCACCACACTTCAGCCGACAACTACAACGAAATAACTTTCTTTTTTTTATGAAGACTAGCGTGCGTTAAAAGCTCGGACATCAGGTGCTGAGGTAAAGCGTCTTGTTTTATTACTTGGCAGCTGGCGACGGGAGCGCGAGCAGGGTGGGAAGGCATCATTCAGCCGCTAGCAGATGGATGTGCATGCTTCCCTCCTCACATGCACCAGCAGATCCGCGACGTGGAAACTTTCAGGCCACATCAAACATCTCTTCAAGTCTCATTAATCCGAGATGTAGCCCACATGCCATAACGTATTTTTTTTTTAACTTATCTTTATTTTATCTGAGATATTTATTGTTAGCTGAACAAACAATACAAAACAGCTTTTGAACTGTTTTTTTTTTTTTGTCTTAATCCTTGTTTGTTGTCTTTGTCATTTCATTTGCTGTAGATTTAGAAAGACTTGAACATTGTTTTGTGTTTACACTGTATTTATGATACTGTATTTAAGCTGTAGTCTTTCAGGTGTCATTTCAGAAAAAAAAGAAAAGTGTTTAACACTTGTTCAGGCTATTTATTAGAAATTTGACATCATGGAGAAAATTGGTACCAAATTGAAGCAAAAGTTTAAACTGGCCGATTCTGGCAGTGTCAAGTTTAGCAAAAAGAAAAATGAACTCTCCAACACAAATAACAACAGTAACAGTGTAAGTGGTGCACCGCCAGTTGTGACCCACTTGAGCCCGGCAACAAGCCCGTCACCTGCGAGTACGGTTCAGTTCAGCCTCACCTGCTCACCCTCCATTGAGGCATCTTCAGGCGTCAGATCGGCAAAGGTGGTCAACTCTCAGAGGGTGTCTACCTGTGTTGCCTCCACCACCTCACCATCTGTACCAGAAGAATCTGGGCCTTCGCTTGAACACCACCCAGTGACTCTTGCTCCTTTGCGGCGCCGCTCGCCTCAGCAGCGCGTGTCTTGCTACCTGCCTGACACTGTGGAAGGCCGAGGTGCCTGTGATCAGTCCAGGCGTACCGATTTGCCCCAAGGTGAGCATGCCGACCCACAAGGTACTTACAGCCCAAATTCGCGAGTCGCCCTGAACCAGCGCCGGTATTCTCTGGAGCTTCAGCAGCTTGTGAGAAGGCAGCAGCTCCTTGCCCAACCCCCACTGTCTTCCATGCCGCCTCCATACCCAACACCTAGCCCAGTCACCCGCTCAGGTTCTGCAGAACCAAGCTTTCTGCCTGAACCAGAACGCCACAAACGCCTCTCCCTGCAGGAGGCACTGTTCTACAAGCGCTGGAGCTCTGGAGGAGAGCCATGGGACAGCGGCAGGCCAGCATCACTTTCACATCCTCCAGTGAGGAGCCATGAAGGTGCTGGGGCTACCTGCCTCTTTCCTTCTGGACCAGCACTGAGCCCCTGCTCCTCCTTTAGCCTGCAGGAGTCAGTGTTAGCCAGCCCACGCTCAAGCTTTGCCAGCAGCACAGCTAGTGGAGGAGGTGGTGGTGGTGGTGGTGGTGGAGGAGGGGGCACAAGCGGAAGTCCTATCGGTAGCCCGTGCAGCAGCAACCGCACCAGCGGCATTAGCCTTGGCTACGACAGTCGCCACGTGTCTGGCCCTGCCCAGCCGCTGCACTTCTCCTCCACACAGCTAGGTGGCACCACCACTGGGCATGTGTACCCAACATCTGGCCCTGGGAAAGCACCCCCAATAGAGGTGTGGAGGGACTATCTAGAACGAACATCAGGGATCGGAGGAGGTTTTCAAGATGGCCGCCACTCATACCCACCAGCGGGCAGTTCCCCAGCAGCAACAGAGTGGTGGAGTGGCACAGAGCAACGGGGACCAAGGACAGAGAGCACAGGGGAGCGGATGAGGCACTCAGACCTGCCAGGTACCCACTACCAGCAGGAGCTGACCCGCCTCCTACTGAGGGACATGACATTGGAGGGAGAAGAGCAGTTGGGAGGACTAGCCTTGAGGGAGCAGCCTCTGTCCACCTCTGCACCTCCTGCAGCCAATGTATCTGTGGCTCTGAAACCTCAGGAGGAACAGGTGTCTCTGAGGGAACCACCATCAGCCCTGGACCGGCAAGAATTTTTTGGTGAGGATGTTTAAACTTTGCCCACTTCTGCTATTCAGTCTAGTGAAGGTTTAAGGTGTGAGTTGCATGAAACAGCAGTTTAGTGGATGAAAATGATAGTCAGGCTTGCAGTGACTTGTACAGGCCTCTACACAGTGACTGTGAGCAGAAAAATTACCGCCAGTGTCAAGGCAAGTCTAACCACGGAACTGAGTCAATCCAACAAAGATCACAGTTTAGAGCAGCGCAGAAAAGAGCAAACATATATTATGGCTGTGCCCTCCGCCCAGGCCTCTAACCAGCCTACATACCTCACTCATATGCCCATGAGCAAATATACCACTCCTCTGCCCAAAGCTACACACAGGCATTTCTGAATAGACTACACACAGTCAAAAATATCTCTTACGACCACATATAATGACTATGCATGGGCCTAATTACAGGCTGCATGTTCATTGGGTCATGGCGAAGAGCTAGGAGAGGCACGGTAGTTTGGGTAGGGAAGTGAGTGTGACTGTGTGTGTTTGCTGCATGTAATAGCATGCACAGGCGTGTGTTCCTGCAGTTCAGGTATTTGAGTCCTGAGGGAAGGCTCTCTCACTCTATATCAGCAGGGCTGGGTGCATGTGTTTGATTCCATTGTTGTGAGAAATAATCCCCCTTGAAGTCGTTAAAGAATCTGTGCAAAAGTGTGACTGTGTTTGTGCTCCGAATCCATTTTAGATGATAGGGAGTCTAATAGGTTACCTAACAGAAGGGCATTATTAGCCCAGATTTTGCTCCTTTTTTTTGGGCTGTGTTTAAACACTAAACAAACACGCTGGTCATTACTCAGCCTGAAGAATGCATGACTCACATGCCACAGAAATGCATTAGAATCCAGACAGGATTTTGTGTTGTGTTATATGAGTAGGCCATTGTTTGGCTGATGCCCTAACGTTCCAATTTAGAGAAGTGTGTGTGGTGTTACTTTGAAGTACAAAACACTTCTTTTTTGTCTTTGATGAATTTATTCAAAGGTATCATGTATGTGCTAAATATGTTGTTCTTGCTCTGTTTTAGGAACATGTGTGAAGTGTGGAAAAGGTGTGTATGGTGCAGATAATGCTTGCCAGGCTCTGGACAGTCTGTATCACACTCGCTGCTTCACCTGTGTGTCCTGCGGTGAGTTAGCCATTAGCCCCCTTATATATCAGCTCTGACTCTAGCCACTCACACTAGCTTGAGAATATGTTTTTCAAGTAATCATGAAGATGTAAATCTGAGTCAAAGGCATTGAGGGGAACAAATCCACCTGTCCATGTTGACATGATTTTGTCTGTCTATCTCTCAGGTCGCACACTTAGAAACAAGGATTTCTACAATGTTGGTGGATCAGTGTACTGTAAGGAGGATTACATGGTAAGGAAAATTGGAACTGACTCATTTGTGTTGAATTGCACCACATGTTAGTGTGATTCATCGTACATGTATTCAAAGTAGTTTGAAGCAACTTTTATGGTTACTCACTATTTACCCTCTTCTATCAGTTTTCTGGCTTCCAGGCAGCAGCAGAAAAATGCTGTGTGTGTGGCCATCTGATCCTGGAGCAGGTACGCATTACACATAGTGATAAGTAGCTGATGCTAATTTTTGCACCGATTATTTAGTTTTACCTCCTTGTTGTGTTAAGCAGTTTCTTATACCACAGCGCTTGTGAATTCTGAAATTCATTTATAGACATTTATGAAAGGCGTCTTGGCTGTCAGGGCTTTGTAACAGTCAGTATGATTTCTGCCACAGTAAAGCCTTCAGGGACGGAGGACTTCACGCTTCCCAGTTTCTCTGCAACATGACGAGCTCCGTTTTTCTTTTTCTCTATTAACAGTGTGAGAGATAAATAGATAGTGTAGTGAGGGAACAGTTATTTGTAACTGCTGTAGTGTAAATGATAATAGTATCTAATGAGTCTCGCAGGTGTTCCACAACATTAAACGTAATCATAATTTGTTAAAGGTATGATATGCCAATCTTGAATAAATGAATAATTGTTGGTAAATTGCTGTGGTGTAAGAGGAATAAAACACTTTGGGATGAGCTGATGTTCAAATTCGGTGTGGTAACAGTAACTCTGCTTTATGTGCGGCCACATCACACTTCCACACGGTTGATTCTATTTCTATAACAGCACATTCTGAAGTGTTTTGTTCCTTACTAATGAACGCTAAGCAAAAATATCATATTAATCATAATTCTTCATAAATTAATTAAAATTAAAATCAGTTTGTTTTAAATATCACACTTTCTTTGTAAAGCCTAAACACTGCAGTGCGTTAATATCAATGTGTGATATTTTTGCCGTATCTCCCACCTCTAGTTTATTTGCAAATATTAAGTCATCACAAAGAGATAAAGACAGACTATGTGTGTGTGTGTGTTAGATTCTGCAAGCCCTGGGGAACTCGTATCACCCGGGCTGTTTCCGCTGTACGGTCTGCTCCAAGACGCTGGATGGCGTGCCTTTCACAGTGGACTACCTCAATAACGTCTACTGCGTTGCAGACTACAACAGGTGAGCGCAGGAGCTACATGACTGAGTTTAGATTTGTATAAAAATTTAATCTGCTGATTGCATTCATACATAAGAGAATGAGTTTCTATACCATGCCACAGTAATGATGATGTACTTTGAGGTGTGAGTAAAGAAATGGATCTAGACATCTTGTTTTAGCCTTTTAAAATAAAAATATATGCACTCTTGATCTTTCTGTTGAGGTCATTATTTTGTGTTCCAGGACATTCGCTCCTAAATGCGCTGCCTGTTTACAACCTATTTTACCTGCTGAGGTAAGTATTGGCTCGTTGGCCAGGGATTTGCTTTTACACCAAGCTTATGCTGTTGAGTATTTTATAGAAATGGCTCCCAGGTCGAGTTTAAATTCCCACTACTCTGCACAGCTGTATTTTTCCTGCTTTGACACACCTGCTTTGACTCATCAGGTGAATCAGGGATGATGTGATATGGTGCAGGACAGTGGCATGTGACCCTGGGATTATATACCACTGTCTCAGAAAGCTGTTTTTACTGTGTTGCTCTTGTGTTTCAGGGCAGTGAGGAGATTCTCAGGGTGGTATCCATGAACAAAGACTATCACTTTGAGTGCTATCACTGTGAGGTGTGTTGTACATTATGCTTTTATTCTATACTCTTGTTTGGAGTTGTATCCCAAATTTCAAACATTGATCTATTGATTGTTATACAACAATCAGGTGATCAGCCATTAACTTAGATGTGAGCTGAGGCTGCGTGATGACAGCTGAATTATTCAGCCAATTTATGAAAAGAAATATTTCTTGTGATTTAATTCACTTTATGATTTTATAATTTCACATAAGCTGTTTAAATACTTCTGTTGTTGTAATCTTGTACATTACAGCTCTAATCAAATCAGACCTGCCATTTCACCATCATTAATTTGCCATCACAGGGAACTTGTGATTTGAAATGCACCAGAGGTCATAAAACTGGCTAATTATCTTATTTTAGCTAAGCTCATAATGTTGCAGCTGATTATTTGCTAAATATAAAATATTGAATATAAAACAAATATTCTGAAATATAAAAAACAAATACATATTGAAATATAAAAATATTGAATAAATGTTCTAGTCTAAGCCACATTCTATAGGAAAAAAGGTGCCTCTGAGAGGGTGTAACTCCTGTTACTGAGCAGCACAAGCATTGAGAGAGTATTTTTTAATTTTTATCTTCAATTTATGAAACAAAACAAAAGGTTCATATGAGGCCCTTTTTTTTTTTTTTTTTTTTTAAATCCTTGAGCAGTATTTGGTATACAATCCAAGCTGTGTCATTTGTGATCAGTCCTCCACTTTAAAGCAGTTTTAATGCAAATTAAAACCGTATATTTGGTCATGCACACTTGACATGAAGGAACTGCCTCAAGCTTGTGACCCATTGACACGACCTTGAAGTCTTTCTTTGAACGTCTCATTAGTGTCTTGTCTTTCAGTAGCTTGCCCTCTTTAACATGTGAAATTGAAGTAAAAATGCACTTACACCAAGAGACTCACTCAAATGCTCATAATTATTCTTTCTCATTAACTTTATTGTTACACACGCATTAGCCTTTTGTGGACGATTATTATGCATGAGTATATTAACGATTGTCATTAAAGACCAGTGAAGTATTTCCTGAAGCAGCCATGCATGCAGAAACTCACAGATGAGGTGGCATGCATAGGATTATTTAGTACCACGCTTTTTTGTTTTTGTTTTTGTTTTTTTTCTTTCAATTCAAACAGCACACTGTTCATAAAGCATTGTTCCTGAATTGTTCTGACTCATCAATGTATTTCTTTGGTCTTCCTGTTTCTGGTAGAGAGATCACAAATTGCATGTTTATCCTTGCTTCCTTAGTTTTGTCCTTTACAACTCCATATTGCTGTTTATAATGACCAATTATTTGTGATTTAAACTAACATTTGCTTTAAAATCCTCTTTCAATGACTTGTTTTTTGCATTAGTCATTTCTCTAGTTATTATTATTTTTTGGATATTTTACCTCATGTATTAAACAGCAAACTCTGATGCCTAAAACAGTCCTATACATTTATAGTTCTTTAACCTAAAATACCTCGGTAATTAATTTGTTGCTGCTTTGTCCCAATAATTATTCTGAAGCCAGAAATGAAAGGCTGACTTTTTTTCATGATATAAAATACATCCATGAACCAAAAACAAGTTTACTCCACAGCTTCTCATGGTATGTTGTTTGTTTTAATAATCTGCCCCAGTGCTAGTGTTACTGATGCACCAGTGCATTACTGTGATCCTTTCTGAAATGGTTTTCTTCTTTCTCTATCTCTGTGCAGGAGTGTGGGAAGCAGCTCTCTGATAAACCAGGCTCTCAGTGCTTCCCCCTGGACTCCCACCTCCTCTGCCACTCCTGTCACATGAGCAGGGTGTGCGCCTCTCACAACCTTCCCCCACACAACACACACTAAATGTGGGGACCATTCTGTTGGACCAATACACTGCTTTGTAATATGTATGCATATTTGTGACCAAGATTATTTGTCACTGTCTTTTAAAGTATTTGCTCTTTTCTTGTTCTTTTCCATCACCTGCACACACATGCTTCAGATTGCAACACTGAAAAGAGGTAGTGTGATGTTATTGACTGATTTTTCAAACTTGAGGTCCTACATTTCAAGTGTGGAACTAGAGGGATGTGTGCCCCTCTAGTGGCCAGTAAGTTCACAGACAGAATCCTGCTGACTAAACTTTCGGTACAAGGTTTGATCACTGTTGTCAACCTTACTAAGTTATTAGGGCATATGAAATATCATGTTGAGCTACTGTTTATATTCTCATATCTGCTGTAGAAAAAAATACAAGGGACTTATTCTTAACTTTTTAAAAAAAATATTTAATATCACTAGCAAAGGTTTTGCACTTAAATGAACATGTTTACCTTTTAAGAGATTTTTTTTTTAAAAGAAATGTTTCTGCAAAAGAGTAAAAACATTCCTGTATCTGTCTTTATTAATAAACTTCTTTCTATCTCAGTTTTGAGTCTTATTTTTGCTGTGATATGTAAAACACTTTGTCCCACCACAAGGATAGGAAACTTTTTAGTTTGTATTAGCATTTTACCTTATGAATCCAGCACAATTCTTTTTTTCTTTTCTTTTTTTTTTAAAGGGCCATTTATCTTTTTTTAAGCCTGGGTGTTAGTGTTTAGCCAGAGGTTTGTTTCTGTATGTCCACTGTTGTATTCCAAAAACACTACTTGTTAAGGGAAAATTAAGATGCTGTCAACTTTTTTTTTTTAATAAACCCAGGTCAAGTCAGTCACTGTGTCATGTCAAACTACTGTTAATATCAATATCATAGTGCAGTAAAGCACTCTGGGAGAAGACAGCATCTGTCCACATGAGCTCAAACCTCCATGACTAATATCAGTTAGATCAACAACTCCATACTCCAAATATTACAAAATATTCACCAACAACCTTTCCTTTAGTCACTTTTTTATTCTTTGTACATTCGGCATACTCAGAAAAAATAATCAAAAAGCAAATAGGAATTTCTCTTTTTCAAACTAAAAAAAAAAAAAAAAGAAGTTAAAACATCATTAAAACATGTATCATTCCTCTCGTCTATAACGGTTAGTTTTCTCCCTTATCTGAATCTTGGAGTACAACACTAAAGAATTGAGAGGACTACAGACTCCCAACAGGAGAACACAGGGAGGGACAGGGAGACGCAAGGATGGAGGCAGCAGTAGGACGGGGAGAGACGAGACGTGTTAAACACCTGTTATCCTTCATAACAGCACCTTTCTAGAGTTAACACCGGACAGATACGCAGTAGTCAGCCATTCAGTGCAGAAGGGTCTGGAAGGGTGAGGCCGCTGCCCAAACACACCACAATTAGCCCGACTCGATGGCCAAAACGATGCTTAGGGGGATATTTTGGTCAACCAAAGTTAATTAAAAGTCTCAGAATGAATAAAATAATTATTTTATAGGGAACTACTTGGCAAGTTGACTGCCACAGCTGACTCCAATTAGAATTTATAAATAAAAAATAATCAAGGGCTTAAAAGAACAAAAGATGTGAGAAAATGATGCATTAAAAATAATCACCCTGCTGACGGACTAGCCTTGTCCATGTGTGAGAATGTATGATTACGAGGAAATGAATCAGCGCAAGCCCTTGATACAAATCTGTTTAAGACCAGAGAAACAGTAATCAACTGCAAAATCACAAAAAAAGGGAAAAGATTTCTACAACACAAAAATGGAACTAATAATAATAATAAAAAAAAATGTCCTGAAAGTCCTGAAAGAAGGATGTACAGCAGATGTGACCGAATGTGTGAAACGCTACCAAAGTGTATGCATATGAAACAATGAAGATTTTCAGGATTGGAACTTTTGCTTCATAGTTTGGCCTCAGTCGGCAAGAAAGGGCATCCATCTTCCTCCTAGTACCACACACACACGCTTGTATTTGCTCTCTCTCTCTCTCTCTCTCTCTCTCTCTCTCTCTCTCTCTCTCTCACACTCTCACACTCTCAGCGTCGTCTGTCCCTGGAGGGGTTGCTGTGGCTTCGTGAGCGTCTGCTGCCCCCCGCTGGCTTGGAGTCGCTGCCTCGGCCTCTGTTGCTGTCTCTCCTTTTCTCTCCCTCCTTCTCTCTACCCCGTTCCCGCTCCCTCTCTCTTTCCCTCTCCCTCTCTTTGTCCTTCTCTCCTTCAGCTGGACGGCTTGAGCCTCCTCCACTGCTCGCCGTGTTCCCTCCATCTCTCTCTCGGCCTCGTGCTCTCTCCTTCCTCTCCTCCTCACGCTTCTTGTCCTCCTCCTCCTGCAGCTCCTTCCTCCTCTTCTCCCGCTCCTTCATCCTCTCCGCTCGTTCCAGGCTCTTCTGAGTCGCCTGTGGCAAGAGAGGAGAGAAAAAGCATTTCAAGGGTGTGTTAAAACATTTACATGAGTAGCTTTGTATGTTTTAAGGCTATGTGAGAGTGAGTGTGTCTGACCTGTTCTTCAGTAAGTGGCAGCCAGTATATACATGGAGCTGCTTTGGTTTTGCGGAAAAGGTCATCCAGAAGCTTGGCAGGTGGCTCCTCTGGTTTATCTACAGCAAAATAGAGAGGAAAAACTCAGGGAACATGACGCCAACAGGCAGAATTAAATGTATCTTTAAAAGTGGAACTTCTCAAAATGGGAGCCAAGACATTTAGCCAGGGTTTGTATATATTTTCTAACTTTACAACACTAAAATGGTGGATATTATATTTTATCAAGTTTTGAATCTACATTTTAACAGCACAACTACTCAGCAATTGAAAAAAAAAAAAAACTTATTAATAAGCATGCTTATGGCTCATGCTTATTAATAAATACTATGCATAATGTGCCCAATTTTTAATAGCTTGGTTATGACAGGAATCTGTGCTGCAACCTTTAAGGGGTCTGAACATATTTTCTTTACATTGATGGGTGTGTGTCTGCCTGTATAACAATTTGACTATATGCACACAGATAGTAACATTAATCAGACTACTCTGAACTGATCCAAAAAAAAAAAAAAAAAAAAAAAAAAACCCTCACTCACAACTACAGCAAACATTCATGAAAGAATACATTTTTAACCCTACCTTTTTTCTCTGACTTCCTCTCTTTACTCTTTCCTCGCTCCTTGCGTCTCCTGTCCCGCTCACGTGATCGTGATCTCCTGGCTGCTTCCCGTTCGTCCCTGGTGAAGTCTCGCACTTTGTCCCTGTCCCACTCTCTCTCCGAGCGCGTCCTCTCTCTGCGCTCCATCTCTCGCTCCCTCTCAGCCCACTGGTCCCTCACATTTGCCGGAGCGCCATCTTTCTCCCGCTCCCGCTCTTTCTCCCGGGTCGGGGGCATGAGTGGGGGAGGGGCTGGAGGGCGGTTCGGGGCTGCAACGGCTCGTGGGTCTTCACCTGTCAGCAGCCCTTTATGGAAGTCCAGCTGGAGGGTGAGAGGGATATGTGATTAGAATGGCAGGAGGAGGGGGAAAAAAAAAAAACTCCCTGTGTCTTAAACAGCTGTGTGTACCTCCTTCTGTTCACAGAAATCCACCCGGAGCACTTTGGGGTTGCTAGAGGGCCATTTCACACCGTGGAGAGCTTCACGTGTCGCGACAGCCTCCTCTGTACTGGAGTACTAAGCCACAGAAATCAGAACATCAGACAGGCTAAGACTAATACAGCTAAGTAAGGGAAAAAGTGCAAACCGCAAACCTAACATCACACACTGTTCTCAAATTGTAGTGAGCGTTCTGAGTAATTTTATAGAAGACTCAAGCACTCAAACACTAAAAAATCGATTACTTGATATTTAAAGTTACTGTAGGCCATCAAACTAGTCTTGTTTCTTGTTCAATAGAATAGACAGGTGTCACTAGAAGGGAAAATAAGCTCTATTTATGTCATGCAAGGTTCATGACCTTCTACTAACAATTATAGATGATCACATAAGTACGTGATTAGTCCACTACCTGCATCATTAGGGCATGTTTATTAATTTCAGATTTGTTAATGAGGTTTGTAGGACACTATTCTACAACACTGAGTACAGAGGTGAAAACAGTAGCATCAGCCATCTTGAACCAGGAATTACTTTCTTCCTCAATATTTTGGACAAAAGAGTTTCAATTCAGTTTGTAGTTTTAAATACACTTTAGAAATCTCTTCAGCTTCAAGTACAGATGCAAACTCTGTCAACTTTCTGAAACACAGCCATAAGATTGAAAAAGAGTGGATTAAAGAGATAAAGTGGGGAAAAAGGTAAAGTGGCTAACAGAAAACAAGAAATCAAACTTACAGTGACATAGCAGTGGGATTTGATCTTATCGATCCAGAAGCCGTCCTCCACCACTGTACCGGTCCGATTCAACAGCTCCTTCAGCTGGCCTAAAGTAAAGGGACGAACCTACACACACACACACACACACACACAGATGTGGAGTCAGACATGAACATGTTCTAAAAAAACTTACAAACTTCCTCCTTTCATTTCATAATAAGGCCCTTTCGACATTATTTTGCTATGGCAAAGCTGGATTGTTGAACAAGTAGAGGTAGACAGGGATGCCTCTGCCATCAACAATTCTAATCCTTCTTGTTACACATTTCTATGCCAGAAATACTGAAAAAATACTGTTTCAGACATTTGACCTTGATCCTGTTTGGATCAATACGAAAATTGAAAAACAGTTCATCTGCTGATTAGAATAATTCTATTTAAATCCTATAAACATTCAAAAACTCATTCTTGAGATATCGTGCTAATGAGAATCTCGGACAGACACACATAAGGACAGGTGAACTGCAAAAAAATCTTAGACAGCCAGAAAATGGACCTTGGGATTCTGAACACGAACATGTAAACCCCATCTCTGTAGGAAAACCGGGAAGGAAGTTATTGAAGAAAAACTGTTAAAAACATTTGACCTTGCCCCTGTTTGGATCAATTCCAAAATGTAATCAGTTCATCCAACAATACAACAATAATTCCATATAAATACTACAAACATTAAACCACTCTTTCTTGAGATATCGCACTAACGAGAATCTCAGATGTCACACGTAGAGACAGATGAAGGAACAACCAGAAAACAACCACCTAGTGGTGGAGACATAAAATATATACTCTCAGCATATTCTCTATCTGCACAAAAATCTAAACAACGTACATTCTGAACCAATTCGATTTCCCTCCACAGCACATACACAAAAAGTATGCATTTGTGTAGTTAAACATGTATGGGCTCTGTATTTTTGACTGTGTCCAAGTCCATATTACTAACACAGACATGTATGCGGCACTCACCAGGTTACAGACATGGATGACGTTGGATGTTTTGCCGCGGGGAGGTGAGAGCTGGCGGCCCGTGCGCACCGGGTCATCGATGGTGATGGACACAGCCACTTTCTGCTGACTGATGGAGCGCCGCACCACTGAGTCGTTAGGGGTCACTGAAAAAAAGAAAGAAAGAAAGAAAATTTAAAGCAAGA
The DNA here is from genome assembly GCF_027358585.1 of Pangasianodon hypophthalmus. Taxonomy (NCBI): domain Eukaryota; kingdom Metazoa; phylum Chordata; class Actinopteri; order Siluriformes; family Pangasiidae; genus Pangasianodon; species Pangasianodon hypophthalmus. Next base: position 11,918,706 of record NC_069713.1, read on the forward strand.
AAAATATTCAAACATTTATAACATTTATAATCATTTATAAGAAGCAAAGATCAGCTTTGAACAGATTCATGAACAGATGTGAAGACGACATGTGTCGGTAGAGACTGAACGACACAGAGATCCGAGACCAATGAGATCGCAAACCTATTAATATGTCATTAAAGGCAGATATAAAACAAAAGTTGGGGAACAGGCATTAACAACAAAAAACTAAATATAGTCACCTTTCTTAGTGTCACCCTCCTGTGTTTCCATGGCAACCTCTGATGAGCTCTCCCTCCTCTGTTTCTTGGGGGGTTTCTCTTTCTCTCCTTCTGTCTGCTCTTCATCCTCATCTTCATCCTCCTCCTTTTCTTTCTGCCCATTCTCTTGACTTTCTGATGGAACCACCTAGGTACAGAAAAAAAGCTAAAAATCTAAAAGAATAATAATAATAAATTCTATACACAACACCAAATTTAGTGACACTGCGCCTCTTTTAACCTGCACATTTCCCCGACAGTGGATACGTACTGTTTGAGATCTGATAGGCTGACAGTGTACCTGTGTTACAGTACGTCTGATCTGAAGCCCCTGGTCCTCGTCGCGTTCAGGCTGCTGACCCGAGTCCTCATCCCCGGAGAAACGACCCTCATCTGGGTGCAGGTCCACCACAGCCTCTTGCAGCGGCTTAAGGTCTGGGATTAAAGACTGAACACACACACACACACATACATACAATTACATATCACACTGTCATAGAGCTACACTTAATGTTAGTCTGCAGGTATCACTGATTCAGTCACATGTTTTTAAAGACCATTTTAATTGTAGTTAAGAGACTATTTTGACACCAATCTGAGATGATTAGGACACAGTTACCACTACACAAAAGTTAAAAGATTAAATTTTAGTTTCATCTACTTATTTGGCAGAGAGCTCTCTTTTATACAAAATGAGGCAAGCACAGACAGACAGATGAAAAGTCATCATGTAGCTTTGGGGAAAACGCCTATATTCACCCCACCAAGCATAATGCTCTAAGATTACAGCAAAGCAATTTTATTTTAGCTGGCTAACTATGACTTTGCCTGACTTTACTCAAGAGATGTGCACAATAATTTTTTATTTTCATAATACTTCAGTAATACAGTAGCAGATTATATGTATCCTAGGAGTCACAAATACTTGGACCATGTCCACGACCGCATGATTGTAGGCATACCATTTGATTAATTACAGATGGTTCTGTAGTAATGATCAAGTAATAATCTAGTACCTTCAGTGATTCAGTGGTGATGCTGATTGATGGCTTTTTGGCAGTGACTGCTGTACTGGAGCCCCACCTCCTCTTCCTACCAGCTCCGCCCCCAGACTCCGCCTCCACTCCTGCTCCTTCTGGTTTAGTGGCTACAGTGTAAAACAGCAGCAAAATTTACATGTGTATAAACACTGAGGGGAAAAAAAACCCAAAGCATCCCTCTAGTTGGGGGCTCATACATGGTGCATGCAGTATCAAAGACTTTCCTTTGATACTTCAAATATAATTTAAGATCTAAGTTGCAGTCATGACCAAAAAAAAAAAAAAAAAAAAAAGACACAACATTCTACAGCAAAGAGAATAAAACTATTCTCAACATGTCACACCATCAAAGTGTACAAACTTTACAGCATAGTCTCCAGAATGTCTGCTGGCAGACAGATTTTAAGCACCCAGAGAATTTGGCATTCTCCAACCACTTTTCCTGGATTTGCCCATATTAGAACCTCTGTGTATGCTAGATAAGTTACCAGCTGGTAGCTGTGATTGGCCACATATTATTCAGACAAATTACAACTTAATGACACAGAAACACCCTGTCACAGAAGACCACGATTGCTCAGCTTTCTTTTAATTTAAAAAAATAAATAAATAAATACTTACTAGTAAGTGAAATCTTGCGTGCAGCAAACGCTTTTGGAGTGGTGCTCTGAAAAGACAGAGGATGACAAACAAACAAAGACCCAAGTGGGTTCAGGGAGGGACGAGACAGAGAAAGAGAGGGGGACACAAACATCGGGCAGGAGGAACAGTGGGAAAGAGGGAAGGGTGATAGAATAGAAGAAAAAAAAAAAAAACAGACAAAGCTATCAATAAACCAACATTAGACAAATGAATGATGTGACAGACAGAGGCTGTCCAATAAAGTGCGACAGTGTCTGTCAAACACTAAGTTCCTTACAATATAGGAACTCACAGGCTATGAAATTCATGCTTGACCCATACTTTCTAGTCCAATCCCTGTATAGTGTCAATAAGGCTATAAAACCTCAACATCCCCAACTTAATCTACTGTCCTTCACACACAAAATAAAAGCTTTTAAAAACAAATCAACCCTCAATTTTAACCAAAAAGACACTATAATATCTGTTTCTAAAATAAATACATCTTGGGTTAAAGAAAGGGTATTTCCTGGTACCATTGACACCTGATTCCTCTCTGGCTTGGCTATGGCCCAACCGCACGGCAGTGTGCACTGTATCTAGGCAACAAAGGTCCAATCAGAAGAGGCTGAGGAGTGAGGACGAGAAATGCTCACAAACTGAGCGTGCTGATTGGCCGTCTGATATGGAACTGCCTTTGGACTTTTACTTTTGGTGGGAGTGATTTTTCAGTGTGTGGCTTTTTAATGTGATTTCTGAGTCAAGACAAAGTCTTTGATGCGATAGTGATTTCTTGTGAATCAGAAACAGTCTTTGATGGTTTCAGAGGGAGATGATTTAGAGAGGTATGGTGCATTCAAGCAATCTCGTAAATACAGTCTCTGGGATCCGTGGTGTCCACACAGAACAGCTCTCCCATTTCATTCTACACAGCATGTGAGAGCAATCAGTGTAACGTTACAGTCTAAATGTATTGCTTTGATAAAGCAAAACTAGTCCATAATCCATGTGGCAGACAGTGTATACCACGGTGGCATGTGGTGGAAGGGCATTTTTAAGCTCCAAGCTGATGCTGATTAAAGTCCTTAGTTATTTCCCTTCAAGCAGACACTAATCCACGGAGACTGTGTTACGTCACATGCTGATGAGTGGACTGGCCACACACTGTCCACATACTTCCTGAAAATATGCAAGCTTGAGCTTCAAAATGGGCCACATCCAGACAATACCTTGATTAACCTTGAGCTCGTGATGGTTACTGGTATTCCAGAAAGTTCATTTGTGGTGTGGTTCTTCAAAAAACGTCAGTGCCCTCTGGCAGACTGTTCACATGTATATCACAGGAGCTTGGATATCAATCTCCCAGGAAACAACAAATGAGTCCGTGGTTAATTCTTAGCCCTGGAGCATTGTTCATGTGTTCTAGCAGAGCAGAATCATGTGCAGCTCTACTCATTAAAGCACTGCAGATCGGTCTGTATGGGGTGCGAGAGGGCAGATCAGAGCTGATGCTCAGAAGGTGTCTGAGTTCATTAAAGTCCATATATGAAGACATGCTGTTCAGTGAGCAGGACAAGCACACAGGTGGCCATGGTGCTTAAACCACCGTGTGCCTATCAAGCTGCGTAGAAAAGTCCAGACGGCGTATGAGCAGACTCTGGATCTGTAAGTGGACCATAGAGGGTGGGACTCGAGGAGGAGTCTTGTCGAAACGGCTGCCACCTCGACCCACCCAATCGACTCTCTAGCCTCCTCCCAAGCAGTCCTATCAGAGGCCACATCAGTTTGTGCAGTGAGCAGCGTGGCCAATCATCCGCCAGGATTCCATCAGGTGAAGGCTAAGTGTGCAGTGATGACTCTGCCTGAGGGGGCTAGCTCATAGCTCGGCACGGGATGGAGGTAGAGGAGGAGAGGTGGAGGTAGTAACGCAGGTACCAGTATGAGCAATGGAAGAAGGGAGGGCACCTTCATAACAAAGCAATCAGTGGGTTTTTAAAAAACACAACAGTTCATACCACTAGATCAAGACAGAGGAGCAGCAGAGAGAGAAAAAAAAAAGAAAATGTGCAAGACAGAAGAAATGACAGGATAACAAGAAAAAACTGTGAGGAAAAAAAAATCAGAAGAGGAAGGAATGATGGAGAGAGAGCTAGTGACAATAAAAGAAAAAAATAGAGAAAGGAGGTAGAGGAGAGTCTGGCTATCTCTCTCACTACACTGCATCAGGCTTTTTTTTTATTTTTTTTATTTTTTTTATAATTAAAGCACTCTCTCACTCACTCTCCCTCTTCCTCTCTCACCCACACACGGGCTGTTCAACAACTTCAAGATGACCCTATTTTGAAACAGTTTAAAACACCAAATGACCCCTGCTTTGATCCCATTCCATCTTGTTAGTTTCTGACTCTAGGCCTGCATTTCTAAACCCATAACATCCTGGCTTATAATTTAGTTATTCATCTAAAGCCCTATTCAGATTTGATTAGTTTATCAGGGGGACATCTGTATCAGGTTTTTACACGTCTCCTCAGTGGTAACTCTCTTGTATCCGGACAGCAATAAAATTAGCACAAGGAGTGAGTTTCTAGTGGGTTGTATTTTCTACGAGCCTGGACGTCTGCGTCACGTGGCCACACAATATTCACAACATGGCTTCCAAGAGATTGGAGATGCACTTAAGTAGAGAATACACGCTGGCACTTATTTCAGTTTGGGGCAAACCAAAGTTCCAGCAACAATTTGAAAACACAAAAAAGTAATCACAAAGTATACAAGAAGCTTCCATTTTTAATTTCACTATTAAGGAAGTGTTTAATATCTGGTGGGAGGATCACTGATACATGCACTACAAGACTAAATGAGGCAAGTAGCAGCAGTCACATTTTTTTTTTGACTGCTGTGAGGCAATACCTGAAAATCACGGACGTTTATCTGGACAGGACTAAAATTGTTTCAATAAAAACAGTAGGTAATTTGGCCTGTAATTTTCATAGAAATTACCCCAAGACTCCATGTAAAATTAAACCTGTCCAAATGGGGCTTTAAAAGGTTAAGAAACAACTATCAAAGTAATAAAATGGGTTTATTTTATAGTCATACTTAATAGTTATGAGAGGAATTTAGTTTAGTCTGTTTAAAAGACATTCCACACATACCTGTGTGTGTCTGCAAATATGCTGTACACTGTACGCACACAGCTGGCCTGCTTCAAGAATACATCAAGCTCTTTTAAGCTCTTCTGTTGACACACGTCTTTCTTCATCACACTTGCACACAGCACCTAACCAGCGAACTGCAGACTGTATCTAATTTCACACACAGTTAGCCAGCCTCAACCCCTGACAATATAATAACAGCTACAGAAAGAGAGAGAGAGCGAGGGAGGAAAGCTTGGTCTGAGAGAGACTTTTACAGATTTGTTTTTTTAAACAATTTTATCTTAGCTCTTTTAATTTTGCCCATAACTCTTCAGCAAATAAATTTTAGATTTATGTTTGCCAAGCACTACATCTCTTAAAAAAACAATAAGCACTTGTAAATGCCAATCTGAATACATTTAATAACGTAGCCATACACCCTGCCCCTGCTCCTTGGCGTCTTTCCAGAGGGTCTCATTACCTCATCAGGACGGGACTCGCTGGTCTCAGGCGCCTCCTGTGAGGCAGGATGAGCCAGTGCACTCTCAGACTCGGGTTGTTCCTGGAGCTCCATAGAGACGGGACCTGTGGGCTCAGCAACCGTGGCCTGCTTTACATCCCTAGAGAGAGAGAGTAAGATAGAGAGAGGGAGAGAGAAATGTGACAATGACTGCACCGAGTGTTATATCATCACAAGGGGAGTGTGGAACATATGAAAAAAGTGGGAGGTAGGAGAAGACAGACAGAATTAAAAAAGGCATAGTGAAATAGACAGGAAATACAAAGCTGGAGTACTCTCACTAGACCAGTGCTTTCCCAGAAGCTCAAGATAAATGAAGCACTGAGATTTGATTGACCCTGCCTATCAGCTGAGAATTAAGAGAAGTGAGAGATGTTAGAGAGAAAAACAAGGGGGGGAGGCATGGAGAGAGAGAGACAGAGAGAGAGAGGTAAGGTGACTGAGGATAGTGATCTGGGTTACTATAACTATAAATAACTCAGCAGCTAAACGACACCCAGGCATGTCAGGGTCAAACACACATACACATCCACAAAGACAGGATTACACACACTCATCAAACAACTGTAACGGACGGCGATCACAGCAGACTGAAAATTCAGCCTTGTGTCAATGAAAAATTCATCCAACCTCACCAACAACCAAAAACGTCCAACTACGGCATAACGACTAGACAGATGAGAGCAGGAAAGCATCCAACACAGGCAGACAACAGATGTTAGAGAGAAATTGATGCCAGGGACAATAGAAGAAATCAATAAACAGTAGCGTACACCATTAGGGAAAGAACATCAAACCTCATTTAGTCATTATGTCACCCTATCAGCTGGAGATCTGCTGGCCAAGGTAATCGCATTTATTGCCCCTTTAAGCAGCCTCTGCCATAACCACTCACACGTTTGCTCTACTCTTTCCAACACACAAACACACACACACCCCTCCTGCTGTTCACCTCAATACCATGAACAGGTGTGCAAGTGTGTGCTGGCCCTCTGAGACACGACAGCACTGACTATGATTACTCTCCAGAAGACAGGGGCCCCTCCTACTACATGTTTTCATCTTTACACTCAAAAAGTGGACCTAAGAGCATGTGCTCATAGCTGAAGGACAGAAGACAAAGGGTTTTGGGAAGTAAATCAAACACAGTACAGAAAATTAACACATCAATAAGACGACATTAATCACTGGCCCTGAAATAAAGCGGAATCTTCCATTCCCATAACACGGAGACTAATTTGTAAAGCATGACATGTATATAAATAGTGCCACAGAGAGACATTTCCCTAGAAAGCAGTGCGGCTGTGTATTTTGTCTCAGTACAGAACACACATTTGTGGTATTTGCTACCAATGACAGCAACTAATCTTTTCTCCCTGGGGGGCTGCACCCCAAACTCCCCCACACAATCTCCTTAACAACCGAGGGGCTGTGATAGGGAGCTGCTCCTTCACTCAGAGGGAGAAAAGAAACAAAATCTAGTAACAAAGCCCATTAAATCCGATATTATACTTATGTACATATAAGGTCACCATCTTCAAATTCATAACCTAAAAGGGCTAAAAGATACATCTCTATTCAACGTCACGTTACACCTGATGTGGCAACTTGTTTCTACAACTGTAAAGGGGAAGAGCAGGTAATCATACAAAAGGCTTTGCCACTTAGGAGGAAAATTCCCGAAAGTCTCACGATTTCCTTCATATCAAAGTTGTGAAGTAACAAAGCCGAGAAGCCACGCGCGGAGAGCAGGCGCTGTTTGATTAGCAAAGCTGAGACGCAGCACGATGATAAAGACGACATTAACAAGACTATCTTTATTAGCGAATTATGGCTTCAGGCCACTCGGCTCTCTTGATCAGAGATGTTCACATTATCATCCGGACGCTAATGGCTAGAGATCCCCCTTCCCCCATCGCCAAGGCCACGCTCTTCCTTCCCACCCGCAGCAAACCGCGACAAAAAAAAAAAAAAAAAACCTCCGCCGATTTTAAAACACGAAATCTCTCTCTCTCACTCCGCGTGCCGAAGATCAGATTCTTATAAACGCTCGGACTTGACTCGGATTATATGGGAAAAGCGCCCTATACATTCCCACTGCTACTGTGTAGCAACCGCGCTAGGACATTTCAGCCTTCTCCCCTCTCTCTGTCTTTCTCTATCTCTCTCCCTTACCCTCCTTTATTTCCGTCGGACAGCATGTCGACGGGCTACAACTCGATGCGCTACGGTCTTGCGTCTGTATCTGCCGCTCACGGCCGCGTGCGCACGACCCGAAACCGTGGGAGCGCTGAGAGACGGCCGTTTTGTGCAATGCGTCGGTCTACGCGCAGCAGCGCTCACTTAGCGGCCATGTTGAACAGAGCTCGGGGGAGTGGGAGGGGCCAGCGGGAGGGCGGGGCCACACTTCCGACTCAGCCACGCACGCCGGGTCGGGGACTGGCCGCGCTGAATGCCTGATTTAAAAAAAAAAAAAAACCACACCTGCCTGCTTCTCGCTGGACAAGCTTTCTTTTTATTACTGTAAAAGAACGCGGATGCGTTTCTGATTTTCTTCTTGTTCAGATAAATATAATCAATACAAGCGCCAAAGATATCTGTGCAAAAAAATACCACTAAAAACCCAAAATAGAGCGCCAATCTATCAAAAGGTCATCAACAGAAACGCACATGAATCAGGCATTCAATTAACATGCAAGTCGCTTCCGCGTATCCGGATCTCGCTCCTACCGTCATGAAAGCTCACTGATTGACTTCCATCAGCTCGGTTTTTATCATCGACAGTAAATCAGATCACATCTATCAGAAAAAGGGTACTAAACTGTACCTTTAATTGTCTCCGAAGTGGTACCCTCAGGTGTACACCGTTTACTCAGGATGTCACTATGCACGGTCCATGTACACCAGTGTTACTTTATTTCTATAATTCAGGGACTTCTATGCTGCCCTACTCACCACACCACTGAACTGTGTGTTATATTTAATGTCCTGTGTTGTATTTACTGTATTGTTCCCATTGTTTGTATTTATTATTTTGTCCTATTATTCTGTCCTATTCTTGCACTACATGCTGTCAGTTGTGTAGACTGCTGTCTGTGACTTCTCTAATGTTGCCATGGAGAACGCTATTTCTCTCCACTGTACACTTGTATATGGCTAGAATGACAATAAAACCCTAATTTTGCACTTTTAATGTTCATCTTTTACATAGAAAGGTGCAGTCCAGTTCACTCTAAAATTACAATCCAATTACGTGCCTTAATTTTTTTTTTATAGGTACACGATATCCACATTTCAGATGAAGGATATACATGAAAAGGTAAAACAGATAACGGTACCACTTCAGTACCACGGTACCACCAAAAGGAAAGGTACAGTTTACCATTTTTTTCCCTAAAAGAGATTGCAGTCATAACTAGATATACAATAAGTATATCTATTCTCATCACCAACCACTAAGTTACATAAACTATAATTCACAGCATATCTGATATAAAAATAACTCATGATTCACAGTGCTGGCCAGAGGAGGATGGACTCCCCCCGCTGAGTCTTTGTTCCACCCAGCTCCATCTTATGGAGTTTTATCTTGTACACTGTCAACATTGGCTTGCTCACTACCCATGGAGGCACAAATACCTGTAGAGGAACTTTGAGACTATCTGTATAACATACAAAGAAAATAGTATATACACTGTGCTTACCCTCACAAAAACAAGAATTATTTTTGATTCGGAAACCTACACACTCCACCTCCCTCTTCTTCTTACATGACATTTGAGCTACGTAATATGAACAACTCCTGAGATTTGTTTGGTGAGCAGACACCACAAGTGTAATAGCTAAAATATAAAGCACACTTACAACACTATACACCTGTCGTAATCATCAGAATAATTTGCATACACATGCCATATGATGAAATATGCCAAGCAGCACGTGTCAAAATATTTAAATTAAATAGTAATTAAAAAATAATTTCTGCTCAGTAGAAAAATGCAGATTCTGCACTCTTGTGCATTAGGATTTTTTATCATCCTGCCTCAATGTCCCCTACATTTTACCTCAAACTCCTACAAAAAATTTCCGTATGACGGGACAGACTCTACCACTTCCGGTTCTGGAGCAATATGAACAACAAATTGTTTGTACCTTCCATAAAAGGGATTTTCAGTCCTGGAGGCCTATTGCTTTGCAGTGTTTTAAGTTTCCCTGCTCACAATAAACGGTGCAGCCAGCCTCAGGGAAATGCAGCAGATTATGTGCATGATGATTACAAAGAGCATATGTAGAGGACAAATTACAATGTCTTTGACCAGTCTGAATCCTAGTGACATTTCTTTAGCTTTAAGTGATGTAGAAGAGCATAAATACACAAACCACGTGACTAGCTGTTGAAATTCCTGCATCAGTCTATGAATCCAATACAGAACAAAATGGAACTCTGATTCAGTGTAACACGCTGCTGTTCAGACAATTAAAAGTAGGATATGATGGATACGGGGAGAGAAAAAAAAAAAAACTCCTAGGCAAACTGCACAGTGGCATTTGGCCTGATTTATCAAACTGGTTGGGAAGGAATATATTCATAAATCTTTTGCAAGAGCATTTACACAAATTGTAAAGGACCCGTTTAAGAGTGACCAAATTTTATTAATTATAAATAAATAAATAAAAGGTTTGGAAGTTCAGGTTTTAGCAAGAGATTGATCCAGTAGTCTAAGAGAAGAAAACCGGCCCTGTGCATTAGGTTTGCTGTCTTATTCAGGAGGATGACATTACTCTCTCCCCAGTCACTTAGCCAATTGTGGGCATAAGTGGCTTTACGTGTCTCAGAGGAAGCACGCAATGTTTCCCCACATATAAATTACAGGTATTCTAACACTCAGGTATACTGATCATGTATACGTATAAAGCTCGTCAGCTTTTCATATTCTCCACACTTCGAGGCTGTAGAGGAGCATAAGACCATGACCAACGAAAGAGGACAGTCTGCTGGAATACAGTAACGTTGCTTATAAAACATGAACATGGACTGCTTCACTGAACTGATACATTAAACGAAACAGTGGCTGACTATTTTCCCTTGCCAATTTGCAGTTTCTGAGCACATCCTGCTCTTCATTCAACCACTCGCAATAGGCTGCTTTAATGCTGTCGTGCAATTGATTTTTAAGATCCCACATATAGATAAAGGTAATTTAAATCTATATCAATATCTCATTCTCAATGATACACAGTGACACTTTCAGAAGCCTTAGAATGCTTATAACTGACCAGTGCTTGAGCGTTTAGTGAGGAGAGGCTCAGGCACATGCCATTCATCCTCCCCTTTATGTGGAGCTGAAAACAGCTGTTTTACAGGTTTTTTAAATTTTTTGTTTAAAGTAACATATTTAAAATTTTGTCTAGACTATATCATGCTTGGGATGCCTGTACGATTTAAGCTCCAGGTTATGAAGGTAGAGCTGCCTCTGCTAGTGATCAGTGCATACTAAATTAACCTTACTAACAATTAAAACCAGATGATATGCTTATTTCTTCAAGGCTTGAAGTTTTAGAAGTTATCTAGAACAATCATATATCCAGACGTCTAATGAACAATAATTTAATATAGAAATGTATAAGAAGAACTAACAAACAAATAATTGTTTTGATGAAGTAGTATCTAGTATCTCTCCACCCAGGTCTTACTCATATCTGTGGGAAACAATGAGCAGGTTTTAACTCTTATCCTCCTACACTGATCGCATGGGCATAAGTTCATGCGGGGCTCTCGCAATGAGAGGAAACAGTACACCAGTTGGGCCATGGAGACACAGTGGAGTATTCTCAAAGCTAAGAATGTTAACACAAATTAGCCCTCAAACTCACAGGCTGGAACAGAGGGAGAGTTTGCAGTAATACTTTGAGAAATTATTGCTCCCTGTTGCATTAAGGGAGCGTTTATAATACGTTAATGACATATTTAGAGAACATTCAGGCGTACACGTGTGTGTCATGTGCGTGTCCAGCTGTAGCAGCTAACCTTAAAGGTTCATCCTTCTCCTCTGTTGCCTCATCTGGGCTGCTTGCTTTTTTCTCTTCAACCTGTTTCAAAAACAAACAAAAAAAACACAGTTCCAGTCTTCCATGATAATATGTTAACACACAGAGTGAGGAAATGTAATGTGGTCCCTATGGAAACAAATGCAAATATGTGTATTGATCTCTCGGCAATTCTGCAAATAATACATCTCATCTGTGTATCCCTTCAGAGCACACTGTGAGTGTGAGAAGTTGAGTTGAACTCACTTACGCCCAGTTGGTCTGGCGCATCGGTATTAGCATGGCAAACTCATCATAGGAAACACAATCAGAGGCAAATCAATACTATCAAAATACCATCATGCACAATCCAATCACATACCTTATTCTGAATGGGTGGTCTGGGTTTGTCCTGTGGGGAGGAGCCTGAGGAACTGGAGGAAGAGGATTCTGAATCAGAGTCAGAGGATGAAGACTGGCTGGAGGGGGATGAGTGCTGTTCAGGTGATTTTTCCCTCTCTGTGGATCTCTCCCTTTCCCTCTCAGCAGATCTCTCCCTTTCCCTCTCAGCGGATCTCTCCCTTTCCCTCTCAGCGGATCTCTCCCTTTCCCTCTCAGCGGATCTCTCCCTTTCCCTCTCAGCGGATCTCTCCCTTTCCCTCTCTGCGGGTATCTCTCTTTCTCCTTCTGCAGATCCCTCTCTTTCTCCTTCTGCAGATCCCTCTCTTTCTCCTTCTGCAGATCCCTCTCTTTCTCCTTCTGCAGATCCCTCTCTTTCTCCTTCTGCAGATCCCTCTCTTTCTCCTTCTGCAGATCCCTCTCTTTCTCCTTCTGCAGATCCCTCTCTTTCCCTTTCTGCAGATCCCTCTCTTTCCCTTTCTGCAGATCCCTCTCTTTCTCTCTCCACGTCCACTTGTTCTGGTGGTGGAGATGGAGGAAGTGAGGAAGGAGGCTTAATGTTAATGTCTTCTGTTGCTTCATCTGCCTCTGCAGATTCCTGCTTCTCTGTTTCCACCTCCTTCATTTCCTCGTCATGCTCCTTTTCAGGTGAGGACTGAGAAGGTGCAGCAGAAGCTTCTGTCTCCATTTCATCATCTGCATCTGCATGCTGAGGTCCTGACACAAGGACTGACACCTGCTCCGGTTTGGAAGGAGACATGAGGCATTCGGGTGGGGGAACTTCAGAGAAGATGCGTGCTCGTTTTGCAGGAGCGGGCAGGGAAGGGGGAGGCGACGTATGATGAAAGTCAGCGGAATCCTGAGACGGAGATGTCTCTCGCTCACGTTTCCATGATAATACATTAAAGCTCTCCTCAGCCTCCTTCTCCTGTTCTTTCTCCTGTTCTTTCTCCTCACTACAGCCCTCCTGGTCATCTTGCTTCTCTTCTTCGTCCAGCTGAGAACTTTTTTCTTGTTCCTCCGCGGCTTCTTTCATCTCCACTGACCCCTGAGGGCTGCTTTCAGTGATAGAGGGCATAGTGGGTAGAGACTCAGGCTCCTCAGGCAGCTGCTCTTGGGGTGAATCTTCATCAGGAACCACCTCAGAATCACAACTAGTGTGAACATCATCATTCACTCCTCTAGAAAACACAAGCACCCCAGGTCCAGCCTCTACCTGTTCTACTATTGCCGCAGCGGTCTCTCCCTCTTCCTCCTCATCTTTCTTCTGCCCACCATCAAAAGCCCCCTCGGACTCCATCTTGCGTACCAGCAGACTGAGTGGCCCAGGCCTGCGCTGGGACGGAGGCTCAGGGCTGCTGGATCTGGAGCTGGAGCTTGATTCTTGTCTCTGCAGGGAAACTGGAGAGGACACAGCGGCCCCTTCTGGGGGTTCAGGCTCGTCCTGCTCTGGGGGACTTTGTTTGGGGGTGTCAGGCAGGGGGAAGGAGAGCTCTGGGGGTGGAGAGGGAGGAGGAGTGGGCTGTCGGAGCTGCAATGGAGAATGATGGGGTGGAATGTGTTGAGGAGGCTGAAGCTTGCGTCGCGAGCGCTGCGCTGGTGGTGTGTGGATGTTCTTTCTTCCACGAGATGAAGGACCCCAGTCATCATTCTCATCGCTGTCATCGTCGTCATCATCATCGTCTTCATCGCTCTCCTCTTGAGTGCGAGCAGACTGGCTGAGCTGTGGCATCGGATGGGCAGGGCCTGCTTCTACAGGGGCAGTTCCTTCTCTTTGTTGTGGGCGAGGTACAATTAGGGGTACGCCCTGTCGCTCTGGCTGACCAACCACACGCACAGAAAGAGAGGCAACTGCACGGGGAGGGGAGGGAGTGGCAACCTCCTCCTGGGAGAATGAGGGGCGCCAGATCTTGGCTGTGGGGACATCAGTGGAATCATGTGATACTGAAGCATTGCCTGCGTCCAGCCTGTGGCCTCCCAGAGCCACTGGATCCTGTGGACCCAGCTGATCACCTCCTCCATCCTCTGGCACAGAGGGCCGAGATGCTACAACGTGATGCTGGAGATGAAACAGAAAAAAAGGATAAAAAATTATAAAATATTAGAAGGCACACAATGGAGACACCATACCTGAACACACAGTGAAGAAAGAAATGAAGAGTGGTTGAGTAATTTAGCATACTTCCATATTAGTAAATTTGTATTTTATATCTTTAATGATAAAGTTTATGCTGTGGCAATACACTCTGTTTATCTCTAAAGCTAAGAATATCCATTACCTTGATAATTACTATAATGTTCCTAGTATCCTTCTGTTAGGGCTGTGTGATACCCAAAAAAAAAAAAAAAAAAAACTACAGTGCTACACATTATGATGCTGTAAGACTAAAGTGATGGGCTAATAAGTGGGCGATATGGCCAAAATTTGTTTAATAATTTAATATTCTGTCTCTTCAATTTTACCAGGATCATATTTATTGACTGATATTTCTGGTATTCTATTGTTCTCTGCTGAGTAAACAAGACCAAACTTCACGTTGATCTTGTCCTTTAAATTCAATTTACTGTTGAATATGCAGAAAAATTATTTTAAAAAATAAATAAATAAATAAATAAATAAATAAACATTCACTCTAACATTGAATGAATATCATTTAATCATGTGGGTATAAAAATAAATAACAGGTTTTGTTTTTATAAATACAGATAAACATCATCTTTTGCACTGCGTGTGATGCACACTAACACCTCCTCCTTCACCCTTGCTGCAAATTAGTGAAATCTTCTTTGTGTTTTAATCATGAAATGCCACAATTCAATAATACAGCTCCAATGCTGTACATTTTTCCGGTTTCTGAAAGAACATGGCCATCATTGCTAACCACACAACACAATGCACTTAAGAAAATAAGATTGCATACCTGTGCTAAGCTTCATTAAATGTGATCTTTTAATCTTACCAGCAATACAGTGCAGCCAAATCATACAAGTCAATAGCTTTCCCCCCCTCAATACAAATAACATGTAATTTTGTCTCGATAACACCTTATCAGTAGAGCGTAGATGAGTAAAATGTGGCTGAAAGAAAGACAGCATGTTGTTTTCAGGTTCTGCGTGACATATCTGTGCGTAAAAGTGTTCCAAACCAGTATAACAATTTAACCATTTGAACCTCTAATTTTTTTTTTAAGTCAATACTTATCAGAAAGAAAGAAATGTGATCTGTTTTGTTACAGTCTGCTAGTACCCACTGGCCAAGTCATAAAATGTTCATTGTGCCCACTTGACCATTCACCTGCAAGACTTTAATTTAAATCTGCAAACAGGAAATAAGCTCACTGGTTTGCTACAAATGATCATTTAGCCTGCCTGTCTTGAGTACAGACAGTTTTTGTGATCAACTGCTTAAATAAACTTTATGTAGTATAAAAATGGGTGAAGTCAGGCTACCTGATACTTTGCTAAAGTTTAAGATAACCAAGCTATGCCAGCATCCTTACAACAGAAAAAAGCACACATGCACACAATAAGGATGCTGGTTCCAGTGTGAGTGTGTGTGTGTGTGTGTGTGTGTGTGTGTGTGTTCATTTTCACTGTGTGTGTGTTTGTTTAGAAAATGCAAACCTTGTCTGGCAGGTAGGAGGTGCTGTCGTTGGCAGCTGTGTGATCGTCCTCCTCAGGGCCTGCAGGGCTGTCTGTGTCTAAAATCATACAACACAGGGGTCGGAGGTCACAGCAAGTCACATAAATTCCATTTCAACCTATTCCCCTTTTTACTGGCCTTGAAATGTGTGTACAACAGACTAGACTTGGCAGAAAAGGCCACTCTTGTGAAAGATTTAACCAGTAATTGTCACTACTGCACAAGACGAGGTGAGTCTCAATAAAACAGAGACTCAAAGAAAGAAACAGTCAGGCATCCCAGGTTTCCTCAGAGCACACTGTGAGTGTGAGAAGTTGAGTTGAACTCATTTACACCCAGTCAGTCTGGCGCATCGGTATTAGCATGGCAAACTCATCATAGGAAACACAGGAGGGGCAATGTGACAATATGACCAATGACTATTCATGTGAATGAGTCGGTCACAGGGCTTTATTTTGCTAAGATGTAGAGATTTATGGGCCAAACACTAAAAAAATTTCTGTCATACAGAATAACTTCTCATTTAGCTATACTGTAATGCAGTCTAACTAGCAATATTTAACAGTACATTTTATTGAATAAAGAGTATAAAAATTCAAAACGAGCATTATTAGTAAATATAATTCACATCCTTAAAAGAAGTTGTTACCGATAAAAAGAGAACAAACTAAGACAAAACACGCAGAGTATAGAAACAGCAAAATACACTCAAGTTTATATTCATCACCAAAACTATTAATTTAAACAAGGTGCAATGCTGAATGACAGTTGAATGCTCTGAATTTCTCTTACTCCTATAAAAAATGTATTTTTAGCATCATTCTTGAATAGAAACAATATAATCAGTATAGAAGAACATCTCAATGTCTAGCATTAAGCTGTGAAAATAATTCACTCTCTTGTTATAGGCTTTGACCCTTTGTGGTATATAAGCACGACTCGCGTTCAAGCACGACTCGCCGAAACACATCCAGTGTAATAAAGCAAAATGTGAGTGGCACCTAAAAAAGCGTCATCTATATAAACAGACTGCCGTGTAGTCAAACACAAGTGACCTCCAGATACAGCCTCATTTGTCTTCTGGTATTAAAAAGGTCTACTCTACTGGGTTTTGCTTTCAGGATCTTTTTAACCATTTGTTTACTTGTGTCTTACCATCTGCCTCAGCTGCCTCCCGTGCCTCTCTCTCCATTCTCTGACGCAGGAGCTCTTGCTGTTTGGCCAGGTACTGTTTAATAAAACTGTTCTGGCTCATCTCCTCCCCTATCTAAAGTACACACAAAAAAGTGCATATGTCAGGTGAATATCATGCATCCTACTCTCTCAATGTTTTGAAACAAATTTACTTGTAGAACTACAGTCTTCAGCTCCAACTTTGTAAACAAAACACTCAGCCACTTAATCATGACATCTCTGTAGTTACTCTATTGTGAATTAAACTATCTACAAAGATGAAAGGTGCACTGAGCTGCTGGTGCAAAGTGTAGGTTCATATTTAGCCAGGCCTTACTATTTCTAATACACCTAAATAGCAAAACACACACACTTAGAATCAGATCATTTCAGGAGCAAATTATTCTGACCTGCGAGTTGGGCTGCAGGCCGGGATGAGAGGTGGAGGTTCGCTGCAGGCTCTCCAACATGAGTGCCTGCAATACAAAGAGAAAGGGTACAGAGCCACATTTTAAAAAATGATCATCACAGGAAAGTCGCACATTTAAATAGTCAAGGAGGAACATGCAGTTAGTAAATATGACTGGTTGTTGATCTGTTTCCTCAGAGCACACTGTGAGTGTGAGAAGTTGAGTTGAACTCATTTACACCCAGTCAGTCTGGCGCATCGGTATTAGCATGGCAAACTCATCATAGGAAACATAATAAACGAGGGGGAAAAAAAGAAGAAGAAAAAAGTTAAAAAAAAAAAAAAAAAAAAAAAAAGAGTTAGCTTTGGTGAAGGCAAAGCATCACTTACAATGCAAAACTGTTAGCAAAAATGATTCACATATAACAAAAAATTTGGTCTGTCTAGGACCCTAAAGTCTTCTTTATGTTTGTTCCTCTAGCACAGTGGATTCAAAGTGGGGTCAAGGAGTTTGTGACCTTTAAAAAAATTTGTTACAGTGTTTGAAATCTCAGCGCGCCATTATGTATTACATTTACTAGTTAGCTTTTAGAGTTATTTGCCTGTGTGCCTGGGCATTTGAAAAGAATAGGCTTAATCTAAACGTCAATAACTCAAAACAAATAACCTATAAATAAAGTCAACTTGTACCAAATGACATTTCAAAAAATGTGTTATGTTACTGGGAAATTCAGGAATAAAAAGCTATACAGCTCCAATAAACAGCCGAAATATTATTGTGCACATTTAACTTATGAGTCTAATATTTGAATTGTTCGTAAAATTAATCTGTAAAGAAGTACTCCATGGAATTTATTTTACGGTTACCCCGGCAACAAAAAAAATTGGAGAACCCCTGAAACAAGGCAGTTTCCCTTTAAGAAAAGGTTCTAGGTAAGACTGACAAACCTTTTCTTAAAAAAATATAGTATGTGTAGGTAAACACCTTCAATCTCCACATACAAAGTAAACAAGCATTATTCCTGTATTGTGAAAACTACTTCTTATTAGAGTAAAAGCATGTTATTTACAGACCGGTTAGGTAAATCCAACACGAAACCTTGTACTGGAGACTGCATGGCTAGGCCCAAAACTGTACCAAACTACCCAACTGTACTCCTGGACCAAACTGTACACCTGGACTAAACTGTACCTAACTGTACTCCTGGACCAAACACTACACCTGTCCCAAACTGTACACCTGGACTAAACTGTACCCAACTGTACACCTGGACTAAACTGTACCTAACTGTACTCCTGGACCAAACACTACACCTGTCCCAAACTGAACACATGGACTAAACTGTACCCAACTGTACTCCTGGACCAAACTGTACTTCTGGCCCAAAACTGTACCAAACTGTACTCCTGGCCCAAAACTGTGCCAAACTGTACTCCTGGACTAAACTGTACTCCTGGCCCAAAACTGGACCAAACTGTACTCCTGGACCAAACTGTACTCCTGGACCAAACTGTACTCCTGGCCCAAAACTGTACCAAACTGTACTCCTGGACCAAACTGTACTCCTGGACTAAACTGTACTCCTGGACTAAACTGTACCAAACTGTACTCCTGGACTAAACTGTACCAAACTGTACTCCTGGCCCAAAACTGTACTCCTGGCCCAAAACTGTACTAAACTGTACTCCTGGCCCAAAACTGTACCAAACTGTACTCCTGGCCCAAAACTGTACCAAACTGTACTCCTGGACCAAACTGTACTCCTGGACCAAACTGTACTCCTGGCCCAAAACTGTACCAAACTGTACTCCTGGACCAAACTGTACTCCTGGACTAAACTGTACTCCTGGACTAAACTGTACCAAACTGTACTCCTGGACTAAACTGTACCAAACTGTACTCCTGGCCCAAAACTGTACTCCTGGCCCAAAACTGTACCAAACTGTACTCCTGGACCAAACTGTACTCCTGGACTAAACTGTACTCCTGGACTAAACTGTACCAAACTGTACTCCTGGACTAAACTGTACCAAACTGTACTCCTGGCCCAAAACTGTACTCCTGGCCCAAAACTGTACCAAACTGTACTCCTGGACTAAACTGTACTCCTGGACTAAACTGTACCAAACTGTACTCCTGGACTAAACTGTACCAAACTGTACTCCTGGACTAAACTGTACCAAACTGTACTCCTGGACTAAACTGTACCAAACTGTACTCCTGGACCAAACTGTACTCCTGGACTAAACTGTACTCCTGGACTAAACTGTACTCCTGGACTAAACTGTACCAAACTGTACTCCTGGACTAAACTGTACCAAACTGTACTCCTGGACCAAACTGTACTCCTGGACCAAACTGTACTCCTGGACTAAACTGTACTCCTGGACTAAACTGTACCAAACTGTACTCCTGGACTAAACTGTACCAAACTGTACTCCTGGACTAAACTGTACTCCACCCAGTTTTAATGTGCATCATGTACAGTTTTTAGTGCGGTTTCGGCCTGTATTTATACAGCATGTGTGTGTGTGTGTGTGTGTGTGTGAGGCGCCAGTCCATGTGTTTATTCATGCATTGTCACACACTCAGCACAGGATTGGTGTGAAGTGAACAATTCACCGGTCGTTGACAAAAAATGCGCTGGCGATAGCGAGGACAAAAGAATTCCGCTTTTTGCCCCTGACTGTAAACCCAATTTTCAATTGCAAAAGAAATGCAAAGTGAATAAAACGGGCAGCAACGCGTCGTGTTACGGTGTTTAAATTATTTAAACAATGTGGTTTAAACGGTGTCCCCTATTTTAAAAATAAACACAAAACTCTTAATCATCTACTGTAAACCGGAGCAGATCTCTACAATTTTACCTGTAAAAATTCACCATTTAAAAGCTCGGACCCAGTCTCATAAGCCTGCACGGATTAGTGAGGACAAACTGGATTTAATCTCCACCAAGACAACTCCGCGTGCGCCTCTAAATTAATTTGCTTTGCTGGCCATTTTGTTTTGAAACCACAAACTTAAATTGATTACTTTTATGCTCGGTCGATCGGTGTTTACCAGAGCAAATGTCAGCCGCTCATCCATCAGCACAGAGCTGTGCGCGCCCCCGATCTGCGCGCCTCCCCCCACTACAGAAAGCGAGGGCGCGGGCACGAACTCAACTCACAAACCTTAGGATCACACGACCCACCGACCGCCTTTCCCTCCCCAAAAACACAAAGGCCTTGCAAAAACCAAAATATCTTAAGTCTTAATGGTAAACAAGCATCTACTAAGTAGCGTAGCGATGCCGTTGGCGGTTTAAACAGTGCACAGGCACTAAATGCGCATTCCCGCTTCCGAAGCAGCGATACTTGGCCTGCCACTCAGCTCTCGTCTCCGAGTGAACTTGATAGTAGCAGACATTTTTCAAGCCAAACCCTTCGTCCAAACTCACCCCTTTTAGTCGTTTGATGAGCGCATTTTTCTGCCCACTTTTGGCCAGCCCTCGTTGCTCCAAGGCAGCTTTTAAATCCGCCACACGAAGCGAATGAAGCGGTTTTCCATCTAGCGTAACATCTTCGAGTTCCGCCATTTTGCTTCCCCCTTTGGCTCGGTCGCTCAAACTTCGGGCTGTCGCCGCGACGCTGGCAACGTGCTGACGTCACACTACGGACATTTCCGAAAAAAGCCGAACAGCGCGCAAACAACAACAGCGTGGCCAATCGTATGCGTCCGCCATTCATTCACAAAGGAAAAGAGTTTCATTTCTTCTACCTAAATAAGAGCACGATTTAAAGCGTGAAATTTCGGAACGGAATGCATTTAAGTTTGTAACTAAATATAAAACATATATTAAAACAAATCTAAAACAGCAATCTGTCGAACAAAAGTGTCTTAAAAATCAAATAGGAATTCGTCACTATAACAGCGCCTAGCTTTTATCACAACCACTTATATTTACTTTACAGTTTATAGATCGCTTACGATCTCTTCAGGTAATTCAAACTGGATTCATTCTTCACGTATTCAGCGGCTTTCAGGTCAGTATTAGGCAACTGGAAGAACCATGTAATGTTAAACACATTGCAGCGTCTGCGTAACTTGAACGCACCCTGATTACCGTAAAACTGCTATTGTTTTAGAAAACTCTGTTGCATTCACAACAAAGGCAAATATCGAGCAATAAATATTTCTAGACAAATGCATTGTAACAAAACCTGTATTTGAAACAAAAGTGCATTATGAAAAGCACCGGAGAAGGTCAAGCTCCATTAAGCACCCAGGAAGTTGTAAAGTAAGAAAAACAAAACAAAACAATGAGTGTAAAAAATACATTCTGGTACAAAAAAAGGGGGGGAAAAATCTCCACATTCTTACAGTAATGTTTTGAATACTAATCTGTTGTATGGAGACATCCCTGGTTACATGTGCATCTATATAGTTAAGGAAAAAAAAGTCATGCATACATTTACTAAAATAAAAACAATAAAGATGGTTAGAATGATTTCTGTAAGACCACCTAAGCTAAGCACAACACAATTTCCAATAGGTTTTGATCATTTATGATTGCCATAGAAGCCTATGAATATGAGATTACTGAGGAGAACAGATACAATCAAACAAAGAGGTGTACAGTGATCCAACTTTAAACCAGATCTTTTTTGGCTCTGAATCCAAACTGTAATGCAGTAAGACTGTATTACTGATCTGGTCCACTTGGTGGCGCTGTAAAACAGGACAGAAAGTGGTGTAGGGAAAGAAAAAAACCCCCAAAACTGAGCTTCGTATGCCTTTGTGTGTTTAGACCACCCTTGTATTACAGTACTGCTTTTAGCAATCACTTATCAACTTTCCCTTGGAAGACTGCTTCCACAATTGTGAAATCACAATCGGTTCACTATACAGTGCACAATTTTTTGTATGAATATTAATGAATATTTATCCACTCATACCATGTAACTTATTAATGTCCAAAAGATATCCAGAGGGAACTGAATGAATCCACATAATTCACAGTACTGATTGTTGGATAAAGGATGCAGGGCACCATTTTTACACACCTTCAATCATCACCTCTTGGCCAAATTCAGCATTTTATTAGATAATAAATCAAAATAAACGCTTGCTGGGTGAAAGGAGCAAAATGTCCCTAGCTGACACGAGATCTGATGCCCTTTGCTTTTTCAAAACAGTAAGTTTACATTTGTATGCAGACATAAACAAAATAATTTCTGTTTTAAATATAACATTTGATTTACGTTTAGATTGGGTTACATATAGCCAGATATTCCATCTGTACATGACTGAAATTATTAGCTGATATGCCTGTACAGTTTAAAGGAAATCAAACGTGTAATGTAATTTGCTATTATGTTGTGCTCCTTGCTTTGCCTTCCTCTTTTTGACCTGCAAGTGGCCACTTATTTGTTATAGCTCTGATTCGAGTGCAGAAATATTGATATTGCATATCTATATTCATACGTTAAAGCCGCACTATTCTAGGGTACTAAATGGAAATAGATACAATGGCAATAACAAGTATGTTGGCATCTTTGAACTCAACCAACATGTCTGTACATGAGCTTAATGATAACATTGAGAAGGTGCTGAAAACAATATACAGGGCGTTTTTCATCACATTGCTGGGAAAAGTGAAATTTAAAGACTAAGATCAAGAGATCAGAATATATGGAAGATATGTAAAGATGTCCTAGCATTGTGTCTTGACTCTGTATATCAGCCATGGGGGACAGGTGTGTAAGCATGAGGGCGCAGGACAGACAGGCAACCGACTCATGTCTGGACTTGTGGATGCACCACAGAAACTGAAGTAAAACGCATGCTTATGAATTGCTCCTGACTACATTATTATACACACCAGTATTTCTAAATATAAACTGATTGATTATATATTGCCTGAATTCCCGTTAAAGGCATGACACATGCCTGTGAGAAAAGATTACAAGTTTGCACATACAGTATATCTGCTTCTTTCTTTTTTAAGTTATGGTTTATTGATTAATATAGTGGAGAGTATTTTCCCAGAACTGCATTCACATGGACATGCTTTTGTCTTTACATGCAGAACTGGTGCTTAAGGAGTTAAAATGAGAAAAAAAAGGGGATAAAAACGTAAGAAACGGAAGGGTGTGAGAAATAGACAGGAAAGAAGCAGTGAAACCCACTAAACAGGTTTTAGACTTAGTCACCGTCGTGGGAAAGGACAAAATTACAAATGATCACAGAAAAAACAATCCCTGCTTTACGTGGGCCACCCATCTCCCTTTGAACTAAAACAGGAGTTCCTTCTTGCCTCTCTGCATAAACACGTGTTCTAACCAGTACTAAATATGAATCACGTATGAAAGCGCTTGTGTGACATGTGACATGAGATTTAAGGCATAAACTGAGGCAGATGAAACCGAGGCTACGTATAAAAAGAAAAAAAAATCCCCAGTGGCCTTTTGTTTTGTACATGTAAAAAAAAAGAAAAGAACTGCACCTGACATAACCAAGAGTTACCCTCCCAGCAGTACAATGACCGTTGCAGTAAACCAAACCAATACAAAAATAAAACCACTACAAACGTGCAGCACACGTCCTCACACCAAAACAAACACCCATCAATAAGTTATTAAGACACACAGACGTGTGCTAGGCACAAAAAAAGATAAACAAATCGTAAACCGGTACATTCCCACTGACACACACACACACACACAATCGCACATAAACCATCTCGAGGCACAGTTCAACAAATCACCATCAAATCACTGAGTACACAATCATGATACCCTTCTGCATTCAAACGAAACAAAATGTAATAATAATGCACTACAAAATAAGGCATTGTCATGAAAAAAGGCATTGTCATGAAGAAAAAAAAAAAGACAGAAGACATCAAGATATTTCTGCTAGTCGCTGAAGGAGCCCAGAGAAGCCAGCGGCATGCTGGGATAGCTCAGCCACTCTGTCCACCATTTCCTGTGTGGCCTGGACTGATGGGTAATTCTGAGCTGCATCTTTGGTGGCAACGACAACAGACTTCAGGGCCTGACAGAGACGTCCACTGGAGGTGGTGACCTGGAGAGACAGCAGACAGCGTGTGTGAGTTGTTATGGAAGCTCATAGTACAGTGGCCCATGATTGCAAACCATGTAACAAAAAAAAAACGCAAGAGCAAATCAGAAAGCACCGCAACAAATGAGAAAGCACAATAGCAAATTCAGAAACACATCAACATTAACTCGAAACAGAAAGACTAAGTCCTTATTGACCATCGCATGCTCGTTTCTGATTGGCTACGGGAAACCGCGGAAAAGCGGAAAGCTGGAGGATGTTTACAGTAAGAGGAAATATGAGCCGAAGTTAATCTGATGCTTTTATTTGTGCTTATTTTTATCAAGGGCATTCATATGATGTTATTTCTGATATGCTGTAATGGCATTAAGATGAGAATATGAGTCTAAAGGAAGTCAGGTTATTCAGAAGAAAAAACACTCCACTATAATAAGTAACTCTGGAGTACATTGTTTTCCCCAGGCTAACTAAATAACAGACTGAAAAGGTGCAATTCTTTTACTTTGTCATTGCCAAACACTGTGTTCCATCAGCAACAAGCACATGATGTTCAGTAAGGACCTACCCTTTCTGTTTTGAGTTAATGTTGATGTGTTTCTGAATTTGCTGTTGTGTTTTTGGTTTCGTTGCTGCGTTTTCTGATTTGCTGTTGCGTTTTGTTGGTTTGTTCATCTGTTTCGCACTTATGGGCCATCATTTTATAGCCTCCAGTCTACAAACTGAACAGCTAAATAATCAAACATTTGCCTCAAAAGAGATTGACTGTCTCAGTAATATCAGTTTTACATAAACAGTTTAAAAATCCCTAAAATTATGGAATAAGTTCATGTTAAAAAAAAAATGTTTCATAGCTCCAGAACAAACCTAAAGAAGCAAACTTGCTGACTGACTAGAATTGGGGTAAGAAAAATGGTTAGTGGTTTATTTTTGGCTTTTCTCCATTAAGAAAAGCATTATACTGCTTACTCAATTCTTGTGGACACACACATACACCCAAAACTATTCACAGATGGTTGAAGTCAGTCATGCTTTGGCCATCATCCATCAAGTAAATCTGCCCCTCCTTATAATAATAGTTATCTATGCTGACTTCAAAACCCAACTACAAGAAAACAACAGACACTTAACACTTAATGTTTTTATAGCTAACAGTTATTTGTTCATTCATTAACACCTCTGAAATCTGGCACTACACTGCCTCAACACTGTGACTCTACATGTAGGCCCACCTTTGCCCTGAGGTCAGTGGAGCTGAGGAGACGAGCAAGCGTGTCTCCAATAAAAACAAGCTTATGCGCCGTCACAATGAGACTCTTTCCCCTGGAAACAAAGATCCGCGGCGGCTGGTTCCCCTGAACACTACTGAACAGCGAGTCGATGGCGTCAGCCAGGCAGGAGAGGTGAGACAGGCTTTGGGACGAGTAGAAGGAGAGAAGCTCGGAGTCCTCGAGAGACAGAGAGACGGGGAGAGGAGGAGAGGGGCTCAACTACAGAGAAAAATTGAGTAATTATTATATAATCACCTAATCACGATTAGTTGAGGAAACTATAATTGGCAGATTCCACACAATCATTTGTTTCAGTAGTAGTAATTATAAGTAGTCTGTAAACATGATGTGTTATGTTACAATAACAATAACGGTTACGTTTACTGATGACATATACGCTGTTTCGTAGTATAATTAAATTGCAAGTGGTATGAAATCAACAATACAGGCAATTAAATGGTTAATTATAATTATGTGTACAAATATTACTCTTCAGCCATAATTTATGAGAACAACCCAGAGAAATCAGAGAGAATTTAGAGAGGAAAAAAAGTCACTGTAAATCATTGACAACAGAGCTGGGTTCTGCAAACACAAAACCTCCACTGGGCACTAGGGATATGTGTGTGTGTTGTTGCTCACTCTGGTATCATTTGTAGAGATGACCTGCGAAGTGCCAGTTTCAACCTGTGAGTCAGGAGGCGGCTCGGGCTTTCCCTGGATTAGGACACAGAATCAGAGCTCAGTTAACAACACAAACTATTCAACCAGAGCATGACAAACAGCCATGTAGTTAACTCTCCTGTTCTATTCCCTATTTAGCAATATATGTCTCATCACAACCATCCATTTCAGCAGAAATACATCTATAACATGTATTTTGTATCACCCAGTATATCTTATCTTCTTCTTAATTATTATCAATATAAACATTATTTATGGGAAAGGACACGCAAAACCTTTCTCACCCCGTAGTGTGATATGGCACAGTACACTAACAAATTCACAATCTCACATTTTGTCATTATTTCCATTGCTAAGTGAGCTATAGTGTAAGTTCCTGGGCTGAATGTTGTTACTATTCTTATCAGGGTACTACGAGTACTGAACAGCTATCATATAGATAGAGCCTGAAATAGTGAAGGTCATTGATTGGTGAAATGTAATCCTTACAGCTTCATCACATGTCATCACAGGCTCAGGTCAGACAACTGCCATTCTGAGTTGAAAAAAAAAAGAGCTATCTATCAAAAATGACTTTTCTACCAAACTCAAAGACATTCTGGTAACAGTGTCATCAAGTTCAATTTAAAATGTTGCATCAGATAGCAAGTAAAAGATAAATCAGACCTTGAAGCTCTGAAACACCTAACACTAATGTCACATGAGAAATGATGTCACCACCACACCACACCACACCACACTTTCTCCTGCTTTTACTGATACTTTAACACTATAGGAAATGGACACAGAAACTCAACCAGGATAGTTCTAGATTCATATTAGTAGCTGTAGGTGTATCACATTGTCTCGTGCATAAGCGACGTAAAACGGCAACTAAAATCACATTTGTGTTTTAGATTTACAAAAAACATTTTCAGCATGCACACATAACCGCCACATTCCCATATACAGTACATACTCAAGGAACAAATGAGTGAGAGAAATTTTATCTGAAGTATTATGGGTAGTATAAGCTTTTAAAATGAGAACAGAAGGTTAAAAAAAGTGTCAGTGAACCAGCTGATTGTAGTCAGAATTAGGGTTATTACTGTGTCACAGTTTTACAGTTAATAAAGGAGTATAAGCAGACAGTTACCTCACTGATGACTTTGTCAAAATACCAATTAAAATATATTTTCATCTATTACTGTTTTTTTTTCCCCAATCACATTCCTTACTCCAGTGGCTTCCTTTTGCATCCAGCTGCAACTCCCCAAAAATTTTACAATCCCCTGTAGACTCCCCCAAACTCATACTACAGCAAGCTCAGTTTCTCTGCACAGGGGATGCAACTGCACTGGAAACTCTTTGCCTGTGTAATCTGCAGTAAACATATTACACTGCTACCTCTGCTGTCACTTCTAGCGTGACTTTATCATGCACGAGGGTTATCAAACGCACAGAAGAACATGACATTGATGACCACAACTAAAAAAAACAATCTATTTCAGGCTAAGCAGCGCTGCACACTGCCACGCTAGGTAGATTTTTTTGGCTCAGTGTGCTGCCTTTCCTTGCAGCCACTCTCATTTTCAGTTTCTTATATCATATCATTTTATAATGTTGTCCTAAGAAAGAAGAACAATTAGAGGATTTGATGCTTTTGGTTTTTGTTATACATACAAAAATGTGCAAAGAGACTTTTGTACAAAGACTTTTCACCAGTAGCTTGTGTTTTTTAAATAGTTGATTAATACCAAGATATTGTGAAATCATGACATGATAAGTAGGTTATAATACCATGAACTTTCAAACACCTCTAGTCGAGATAGAGACAAAACGGGATTTCAGTGACTGAGGAAAGAGATAGATGAAACTATAGTGACACAACATTTGGGAATGTGACATGAGAGTGACACAATAAAGCCAGGTCCTAACCTGCAGCTTGACGTATCCTACACTGTCTCCTGCAGGGTACAGTGGAGGTGCAGGAGTTAGCCCGATCCCTGCATACTCATTCCCTTGCTCATCCTCACTCATCTGTCCAGCAAGGGGAAGAGATGCAGGTGCTGGAGGCAACGGAAACGCAGGAACGGGAGGAGGGGGGAGCGGGCGCTCCTGGATCCAGCTGCCCTTGCGAGATCCCATTCCACCTGCCATGGGTTTCACCTCGGCAACTGGCAATGCAGGAAGTGGCCTCCGTGAGAGAGACTCCTGAGAGGGCAGACGGGGTCTTGTTTGACTCTGCAAAAGGGTGGCGGAGTCTTCAAGAGCACGGCGGACCATCGTGAGCAGACCATCAGCTGGAGGGGAGGGGCCGCACACCGAGAGGGCAGGAAGGAGGTCTGCAAGAAGAGACCATGCCTGCTGAAGAGCAGGCGGGACTTCGCCAGAGTGACCTGCTTTCCACACTGACAAGATCTCAGCCAGTGATGCGGCCAGGTCCCGGGAAGGTGTAGCGGCGACCGAGGCAGAGCTGAGAGCTGATTGGACAAGAGCCGAGAGAGAGCTCTTCCACTGGATGTCACCTGACCCGGTGCTGGAAGCGGAAAGACGGCACGCAGGAATGTCCAATGCAAGAGCGGGCATGTCGTAAATGCCACCATCTGCTTCAGTGACATCCTCAGATGCCAATTCTGACTTTCCAGGACTAGGGATGGAGTAAACCTCAGCATTTCCTCTTGCTTCACCCACTGATCCAGGCATTTCACCCGAGTCTAAAGGCAGACCTGGAAGACTCGGAACACTGTACACGTCTTCTTCTATGTCTTCGCTCAGTGGAAGTGATGCCGGGACATTGTAGGTCTGCTGCTGGAGGTCTGAGGGTGGATTCAGGGCATGGGTGGGAACATCGTAAATCTGACACACAGTGAAGGAGGAAAGAGAGAGAGAGAGGGAGAAAGTGAGAGAGAGAGAGAGAGAGAGGATGTTATTCAGATAGACTACAGAATTGTTCTTATTCTACCCTCCATAGGCATCTGTAACTTGCAGCTACTGTTGAGCTTAAAACAGACAATAGCCTTCTTCACGAAGTCACTCTTTTTGAACTTTCTCCATCTTTCTAACACTGGGGGCTGTGTATAAAGGCTAAACTGTGCTCCATTTCTTCACTATTGTGATTTCTTAACAGAGAGCTGGCTCTGTGTCCTTTCCCTGCAATGACGCAGGCTCTCAGTGGCCTTGTTGAGAGCTCTTGTGGCTTAATGTTGGCCCAGAATAAGAGCACGGACATGGAGGCTGTACTTTCCACTGCCTTATTAAAGAAAAAAGCAAAATCTCTGGATTAAGAGTGTGTGTCATTAAACTTCTGTAAGCAGTAATTACATATTTATAGATGTAATTATACTTCTGTTAGAGATGGATAAAAATGGGTAACTCTACAAGCATATCTGTGGCAACTGTAATCATTAATAGAAAGAGTGTCACACGAGCTAGTCCTCCTAAGACAGACGGGTGTGACCAGCTGAGCGAGAGGAAGGCGACAGACAGAAGGAATTAGCTCACAGCAGTGAAAAACAGGTGTGGCCCTTAAACAGAGGAATGACTTTTTGTTTGTGAGAGAGACATAACTCCCACTGAGAAGTGATTGTATGAACAATGACTGACATGCTGATAAATTAAGAATATACTGTATGGAGACTCTTCGTGCTGCTCTTTTACCTCTGATGCCTGTTCAGGGTGTAAGGGGACAGCACGGGGGGTGTTATAGATGCTCTCACTCTCCTCAGCAGATACTGCAGGAACTGGCTGCTGCCATCTGTTTGTAGGAGGTGTGTCATACACCTGTAGAAAGGACAAATCCATTTCATGTAAAAGCTAAACTATAAGAACTAGCCACTCAATCGATCAAACAACGTAAACACGCAAATCAACCCAACAGTGGTCAATTAAGCTTTAGATTACATTAGGTCAATTAAGCTTTTGATTCACTGTTTTTAAAATTAGGTAATTATAGATGGTCCAGGATTACTGTGACTTGATTTTGAAAATTCAGTGGTAAACTTAGCTAGCAAGCAGCTAGCTAGTTTGTTTTTTTGTAACTAGCAGTTCCACCATTTTGTTTTTGTAATGCAAAAAAATAACAACCCAGCATTTTGTTACACTTTCAAGGTTTGCAAATATGCAAGGTTCTAGTTCACCTAGATAAACTCAACCAGACTCAAATTTCTGTTTCGTTTTGACTCCTGCTACTAGTCTACTTGATCGTGAAAATCAACACAGCATTAGATGAGTTCAACAAGGTGAGTCTGTTTTAAAAATATCAACCATCCCCATGAAAGCACAGGTTCATTGTAATCTACAAGTACAAACAACTCCAACATGAGTGCAAACTGTTTATAAAATTTGGTGTACAACTGAACCAGCATGGTATAAATGTAAAGTAATGTCAGTTTCCTCCTTTCATCTTTGTTTTTACCTCATCACCATGCTTTCCATCATCAGAAGCCATGCACTCTTTCTTCATCATCTGCATGTCCTTCTTCTTCCTTCCATCTTTAGTCATCTGTCTTTGTTTCTCCTCTTTAGCAGTCTCTGTGGGAGGACCTGCCTGCATAGTGGGTTTTGCGGCCGGGGATGGTGCCTGACCCTGAGGTAAATCCTTCCGGGTCACACTTCTAACTGGTGGCGCTGGTGGAGGAGGCTTCCGGCCAAAGTTAGGAGACCCTGGCAGCCCGGATTTCCCAGTTCGCACAAGAAGAGGGGATCCCTTCATGGTAGCCTGTGATGTTTTTCCACGACCCACCGGGGGAGTGGCACACTGACCCTGTGGTCTGGCAGATGACCTGCTTGTAGGGGGTGTGTTTACATTTTGTCCTGAGGCAGCCGATACCACGGCAGATCCAGCAGATAGCTTGCGCTCAGCTTGTGGAGTCCTTGTCATGGCTGTCCCTGGCGCACTTGGAGTTTGGTACATTCCTGGAAGTTCCTGACCTGCTTTAGCTTGGCTGGTTACCCCGTCTTGAAGCACTGGCACTGGAGCAGTGTTCACAGGAGTCTGATAAAAATCCTCACCAGGTAAAGCTGCCACAGATGGCCGAGGAACCAAATAGCAGGCATCTGAATGGCCTGTGATGGTCGACTCTCTCGGGCTTAGATAAGCAGCCTCACTTCCTGATTCGGCTGTAGATCTGGGCATAGCACTGGGCGACAGGTACACTGACTCAGAGGCACCCTGAGATCTGTACTGTGCACCTAGTGGTGCCATTGTGGCAGGGGTCTGATACACTGAACCCGCTTCTCCTGCCCGACCTCTGAGAGAAGGTGAGCGTGGACGTCCTTCAACTCCAATATCTGCCCATTCGGGCCTTGGCCTGGCACCAGAACTGGAGTGGGAGCGTGGGCGACTGCCTGGTCCTGAAGCCCCTCCAGGACTCTGGTACACCCCTTCAGCCAGGCTTGGAGGAGAGAGATACACTCCATCACCATCTTCCAGGCGGTGCCCGTTAACATGGCCCTGCTGAACAGGAGAGAGATAAACTGAGTCCACACTGGGAGCACGGCGGGCATCCGGTGCGGTCTGGAGGAGCCGTAAGCGGTTAGCAGGGGCGATGCCTTGGCGTCCGTGGAGGGAGCAGAGCCACCAGCCCGGCCCGCCATCTTGCTCCTGCTCTAGCACCATCAAGATGTCACCTTTCCGGAAAGCCAGCTCCTCTGGACTCTCAGCTGCATTATCATACAATGCCTTTGCTAGCACCGTCTGAGAAAAAAAAGAGAAAGAAAGACAGAAAACACAGAAGGAAAAAAATAATTACATTAGCATGACATTTAAAGTTTAGAAACACAGACAAGAGTGATAAAGATAGTCATGGGGAACACCTATACAAATCTTGGCATGGAAAAACAGTAGTGAGAAAAAGGAAGATGGGAGTGTATTGTACAGTGTATTTGCTAGCACTGTCTGAGAAAAAGAAAAGGGATGGAAAAAATACACTGGAGAGGATACATAATTAAATAAGAATTCAAATTTTGATTAAAGTAAATACAGTAAGAGAAAAACGGAAGCAATCACTGGAAAGAAATATAGAGACCGAATATTTCAATTAATGAAAAATAGAAGAGAAGGAGGAAAAGAGTTTAAAGTTTTAAAAAATTGGCTGCTTTGTTTTCATGCATTAAAAGTTTAAAAGCAAAACAGGATATTTGGATATTCAGTGCATATGAAAGCACAGTCAGTCATATCACACCACACCAACATACCAGAAATGCCACTCATAACACAATTTGGTGAAGTAAATCCAATGTGTTCAGATTTAAAAAGTCTTAAATCAATTTAGCCAAGCTCACTTTGCAGAGCTCCACCTCGAGTGAATACTGCTCTGATTAGAGTTGCACAAGTTCTACTGGCAGAACAGGACCAAGCAGGCAAACAGCAAGCCAAGCCAAACATAAGGCCTATTATACAGAATAACGCTCCAGTTTACATCAGTTCAGCAGATTACACAAACAACAGTCCAGGAGATAAAATGACCTTGTTTTTCTGCTTGCTTGACAAACAGAAACTGACAGAAGCTGGCAAAAGACTGATAGAGGTCAGAAACACACTAAAAACAATAGTTACTTGAGGAAATTCTGGCTTTCCTTTTCCTCTCAATACAGAAGGTAGTTTCATTTCAATAAGATGGTGTACAAACTAAAAACAGCCCCGTCGCTTCAAATGAGAAGTAAAACGGAGGTTTTTATTCTCTGAGGCTGTTTAATAAACCCGAGCCATTTCTGGGAAAGAGATGATGCGTTAATGCTGTTTGCGCTAAACCCATTTCCCACTAAGGCCTCATTCATTTAGCTCATATCTGCTCAGCGTACTGATACTAACAATTTGCAGTCGAATAATCCAGGTGTGTGTCAGATAAGTCTCCATTAGATGTGCAGCATTAGGGCTATGCAGAAAAGTCCAATGCAAATGGAGTCATCGCTCTAGCATCGATTCAAATGAGCTATTCTGAGGTTGCATGTTGTTCGAGATGACTTTTATTCATTAGCTTACTTTACTACAGCCACTGGAAGATCAGCATTGTCTCTAGTGACTGACAACTGGTTACTAACCCTATACATATGGTAAGTGTGACTTTACTGGCTGCCTTTATTAAAGCACAATAGAGTCAATAAGTAAATGAGAGAGAGAAAGGGAACAGACGATAACGAGAGAAATGAGCGGGGGAGGGGGGTTCCACATCTGTCCCCTGGTTTTAGGGGCCCTTTTGTCATCCGTTCAGCCTGTACCTCTCTCATGTTCCCTGTCTTTCTCTTTCTCTCTCCCTTGGGGGTGAACTACTCTGGGACAAGCTGAGCCCCGATCGCTTCTCCTCCTCTCTCCCAGAGGGATTTCAAATGATTGGTCCCAACAGCAGTGGATTTAACAGTGGTGAATGTTAAATACCAAAGTTTGCATGTCAGACTGGCAACGTCTTTCATGGGCTTTCAATTAAAAAAAGACACACACACTTACAGAGAGGGACATGACTGCCACCGATGTCTGTGTCAAAGCTCGGCCCGGGTGTGTGCTGGTTCTGCTCGAGCCTTTTATCCTAGTCACTTATGGAGCGTGTAACCCATGTGTACGTCTGTCAGAGCCAGGCGTTGACTCAGATGTCCCAGTGGCGTAGACTGGCGTGTTGTCAAAAATACTCTTTTCCCTGCATCAAGAAGAGTCGATTGCACACTGCAGATAGTCTTCCTCGCTGTTTCACATGGTCTTCCATAACTTTATCTCCTGGTCTGGACCTGAAGGTTAAAAAAATAGCTTTCACACTTTTCAAAATTTGTGGTTTAAATAAAAATAATCCCATGAGTAAACTAGTGCTAAAAAAAATCCAGTGTAAAAGAAAAAATATCCGAGCTGTAGACATGTGTTCATAATCACAGCATTTACAACCTCAAACATTTAATGAGCTCCTATTAGCTGTCAATAACATGGTAATAAACAGTTTGTCTACAAGCTTATAAAACAGAAATGGTTTTATTCAGGTACTTTCATTGTGAAGTAAGCTCCATTTATGTCTTGCTGAACATTTCATTAAACTGGTATCAAACCTAAACTGTGCTTAATTATGTTTCAGGATGTTATTAGGGATGAAAATAAGACAGGGCTGAGGAATATGTAGTCAATCTTCTCGGAGGATTTTTGAACAGCCACGTTTCAGCCCACAAACCCCACTCCAGACCCAGACTACTAACGCTATCATCTCACGTTCACAACAAAAGGACGTTCATGTGCAGCTGAAATGTGGGCTTTGGGAAGGTTAGTGGACAATCTGCAGATCCATCATGGACGCTGTGGGAGCTGAACCAGCCGAGAAACGGGATTCGCTTCCCAACAAAGAAGCTTTAAAATAAACTCGACTGAGAATGTGTGTGAAAGAAAGAAAGAAAGAAAGAGAAACGGGGAGAAACGACGTCTTACCGTCACTCCGGCGAGCAGACATCACGGAAAGGAGGGATGAGGAAAGACAGGCGGAATTACATTCCTGAAAAACGGGGCTGTCTTTTTCATTCTTTGCTATTTTTCCTGCTTCATTTGCGCTGCTCCATTTGCTCGGCCCTACCCCCGGCCTTCTGCACGGGCCACTCGGGTTTGGGATTACACACACACACACACACACACACACACACACACACACAGTCACCCAGGCGAAGTGCTCCCCCTTTACTATAATGAACACGCTGGCGCTCTGCCCCCTGCTGGACAACTGCAGGAACTACCACAAGCTCAAACTCCACTGTGAAGAAGAAACACACATATACATATATTTCACACCTCGTAATATAAAAGCTAAACAGCACACATTAGGAACCACAGGCTCCATTTATTTTCAGAATGCTGCCATTCTGCGCTGTGTCAAAATTATTAGCACCTCTGTTTTTTTTTTGTTTGTTTGTTTGTTTTTGTGTGTGTGTGTGACAGTATGCGTTGTTTTATGAGGCCTTCACCTAAAATACATACTACTACCTAGTAAATTTAATATGTAAAAACAGTGGACACAGACATGTTTGGTTGTTTTTCTGGTCTTCATAGTTCTCCTTCCTCAGCTCAGACTACACCTGTTACACTGAATTTAATTTTGGCACGTGGTGTGTGTGTGTGTGTGTGTGTGTGTGTGTGTGGGCATGTTTTTATATCTTGGTAAGGACCACAAGGATAGGGATATCTCACAGTTTTTGTAGTCTTCACAAGGATATCTTTATTTATTTATTTATTTATTTTTTTAAGAAAAGGCAAAAGGGGTTAGATTTCAATGTAGGCATAGCATTAATTAGCTGCATATAATTATGTCAGCGGAAGGTCCTCAGAAGGATGGTAAGAGAAAAGTGTGTGTGTAGGGGGCATGTATTTATCACTCTGAAGGAACTGAATACTGTGATAGTTTTGAAGTTGTGGGTCAAACTGGCTAGTCACCAGAATGGAAACTGCCTTTTCCTCGAAAATAAATAATACATATTAAGAAAGTAAAGCTAAAAATAGCTTTTATTTGAAAAGAGCCGTAGGATCGCCTCGTGAAAATATTGTGAAATTCAGATTAGATAGATGGTGGTGTATTATTTAGCTACAGTAATACACAAATCAGTGCAGTAATTAGAGCAGTGGTTCTGCAGTCTCAGCAGGAAACACATTTTCTGAATACTACATGCTCTACAGCTCATTATAGATATTATAGTGCAGTGGAAGTAAAGGAAGTAAAATCTGTTCCTGCATGCGATGGCAGAGGAACACCACTGCTAAATGTTTACTTTTGCAACCCACCATGTTTGAATCCATGATCTCATTTGTGCACACATTAGATCAGTAGTTTCTGTCCCACTGCAGTGTGTACTCCTTGCTCTGATTCACCTGACTCAGCTAATGAAAATGACCTCATTAGTCGAATCAGAAGAGAAAAAAGCACGAAACTGTGCAGTGTGTGTGTGTGTGTGTGTGTGGTCTCTGGAACTGGGATGAATTAAAGTCCAATACTTGGTATTTGGTCACAAATGTCCTGCACTGAACATGCAAACCACATTTAGTTAAGCATTCTTTGTTGGTTAGGATTATAGTGTACAGTGTGAACTGGGAAAGTGGCAATGGAAATTGTATGTCATGGCGGCGTGGCATAAATAATTAACCTCTTAAACCTTCAACCCTCTTAAAATCTTCAATTATATTTTCAGTGATATGGCACGGGTAAGACAATATTGTTGTTAATGTGCCTGTGCCCACAAAGTAACTTCAAAATTTATTAGTTCATTTTGCAGAAGTTTATATTCATTACAATATTCATTCCAAAAAGGTAGGCATATCTAGTAAGTATCTTCCACATGGGAATCAATCACCATGTGTGTGTGACTGATATTTTATGTACTTTATGCATTAATAGATTGTGAGTTGTAGTGTGCAGGTTAACGTACAGCTTTATTTAATTCTACTTGGGGTTATTTTCCATAATAAATGTTTAAAATAAAGAAACATATTAGAGGCAATAAAGCAGCTTTGATTTATTAAGGTATATTAATAGTCCACTGAACCTAACTGACTCTACATCAAAATTAAACAAATGAAATGAACACCTGTTGGGTCTCTCCAACCTGAACAGCTGCATAGAAACGAAGTTTTTCTTTAAAGGTGGTAAGATAAGTGTGTAGGTGACGTTTAGCCACCGAATCGTAGAAGGACACTTGACCTCGTGGGTAGTCCAAATACAGACCAAGCTTGGCCGGTGTGACGTACAATGTCGGAGTGGCTTTACCATCATTGATTATTATTTTGCCCTCTGCTGAGGCAATCGTCCATATGCCACTATCAGGATATATATCAGGGGTGCTATCTGCATTGAAAGACTCAGTACGCAGTCCCAGAGTCCACGGCACACTCTGCGTCACCTTAAGTTCAAAATAAGCCCTGGTGTTCAGCAGGTTTGTAGATGAAACACAGATACACTGCTGGTATGTCTCGTCCGTTGGGACACTGGGAGGACTGCTTAAGGATGCTTGGTAGAGACTTTTACCATCACTGCTCACTCTGAGAAGATAGTGAGCCGACCGAGGGTTAAGAGTCATATCAGCTGTTGACAAATTGCAGTAAAATAAAATGAAAAATGAATTTCAGCAACAACAAGGAGAATTCAACAGAATTACACCAAACTATTTGTTAGGAAGTTCAACATGGAGTTGTGTGTTTTACAGGAAATTAAACAATTAAAGGAAAACTATGTGATGTTATAACAATACTGGTGGCTGACTGAATGAGTTTATTCAGTCTAAATCAGATATCCAGCACACACACGGTTACACAGCTGTCACTGAGAAGTCATTTGTTATGACCCATAAAATTATATTTTTAAAGCCTCTTCAGAAACAGTGTGAGTGTGTACCATGCAATGGATGTGCTGTAGCTTTTCATTTCATTTCTGTTTCCAGCCTGAACATATCTGCTCAACTCTGCTGCGTTTCAGCTGAAGGAAACTCACAAATGTAGCTTTAAGAGAAGCAGTGGGCTCAGTTTTGGTGAGTGGATGTCATGCCAGTTTTTTGTTGTAATTGCAGTTTACCTCACTGGCAGCAAAGGACTATTTTAATTACACACTGCTCCTTTAATTGTGTAATTTACATAGCAGTACATTTTCTGTTACTGTACCTTTAGCTGCTACGATCCAACTCCACACTGCAAACAAACACAGAGAATCGCTACACCTCAAGAGAACTTGAGACAGAAAAGGCTTGATAGATAATCTATGATTAAACTGCAGCAGAATTTTTTTTTTAAAAATCATTTAAAAAGTCAGACACTTGCAAAAATTAAAAAACAAAGAAAAAACATGGACACAATGGAAGCAGGATGAATTTGAATACAAAGCAAGGCAAGTGTAAGGGAACATGTTCTCACCTTCCTCTGGAACAATGCCTTCTTTTCCTGGTGGGAACACAAACAGGAACAAACAGGGTAAAACATGTACATTATTCTGTACATGTGAGGGAAGAAATACACTCATGCATATTTACATGGCTGTAATGCCAATCTAACATGTTTATTACAACAATGCAAAGACGATACTTACTTGACAGACTTGGAAGCTCCTTAGGAACATCTGACACACCTAAAGGAGAAAAAAGACAATATTTCAACTACTGTTTAAAGAAAGGAAAGTTGTTTCCCTGTAGCACATTCATAAAGTATAGCTCTCCAGTTGCATAGATCTACATTGGATGTAAAAAAAAAAAGTCTACACGCCCCTGCTAGAATTACAGTTTTTTGTGATGTACAAAATGAAACCAAGATAAGTCATGTCAGATTTTTTTTTTTTTTACCTTTACTGTGATATAGCAACCACAAAAGTTAAGTGAAAAACAAACAGAAATGTTTTAGGGGGGAAAAAATTAACCTGGTTGCATCAGTGTGCACACACTTTTATAACTGGGGATGTGGCTGTGTTCAGAATGAACCGATCGCATTCACACTCACGGTCAAAAGTAATTATCATACAGCTGTCATCACTGAAGTGATTCTGATTAACCCCCAATAAAGACCAGCTGTTTCTGTAGGATTTTCTGGCTATGGTGAAAAACAGCTTAGAAAGCATGTACAGGATCTCACTTGTCGAAAGGTATCGATCGAGAGAGGGGTACGAAAGAATTCCCAAAACATTAGATGTACCATGGAACACCATAAAGACCATCAGCAACAAGTGGAGGAAATGGGGCACCACAGTGACATCACCAAGAACAGGACGTCCCACCCAAATTTACGAAAGGACAAGAGAAAACTTATCAGTCAGGCTGCCAAGAGAGTTACGGCAACATTAATAGACCTGCAGGAATATCTGGCTGTTGGAGAATTTTCTCTATTCCCCAAATAAAACCAGCAGACAATCCTATAGATCAAAAGAAGAGAAGTTTATTCTTCCTCTGCAGAGGGAGCCCACCTCAGCAATACAGCAGCAGCATGTTATCGCTTCAGCTATACCACGGAAGTGAGCCCACGATCAGAGGAGGCGTAGCTCTTTTATAGTGAGGTGTAAACAAGAGAACAATTTCTCATAGGTTATAAAATAATGAATATTCATAATTGTATAGAAAGGGCATACACAAGTTTATACATATATATGGGGCTGCTTCTCTTCAGCTAGGACTGGGGCTTCTAGTCAAGACAGATCACAAATACCAATCTATTTTCTCACAAAACCTGCAAGCCTCTGTTAGACAACTGAATATGAAAAAAAAAACAATAACAACACCACAATTACAACACAATAACAACCCAAAGCCCAAACCCAAGTCAACAAATAAATGGTTTCAGAAGAGGATATATCAATGTTTTGGAATGCCAGTCAGAGCCCAGATCTAAATCCTATCAGACATCTGTGGAATGATGTGAAGAGGACTGTGCACAGGACATCCCCTCGCAATTTGATAGATCTGGAGCATTTTCCAAGGAAGAGTGGAATAAAATTGCCAAATCAAGATGTGCTAAGTTGGTAGACTTTTACATCACAAAAACCTGCAACTTTAACAGGGATGTGTAGACGTTTTATCCACTGTATATTACAGTGTCTAAAGTGAAACCTAGATAAAACAAAACTGTAAACATCCCCTTGTACATGTCTGAATCATGCTTCTGATTTTATTATTTTATATGACACTTCATCTAGGTGAAATATTCACACATGTCTTTCATGCCATCAGCCATCAGACTCTACAATGCCACAATACCCAGTACCTCCTACTCCACTGACTGAGTCTCACACACACAAACACACACACACACACACACACACTCAGCAGTTAATTGTCACTCCACAGATATTGCACATGTATATACACAAGTAGAACTCTAGAATATGTATATATACACAGATCTTTTTATTGTTCCTATTGTTTCTATCGTTTCTATTATTTCGATTGTATAAGCATTTATGGAAATTTTATTATTTTCTTTGATGTTAATCCTCCTACTTGTGCTGCTGTGTCAACTTGAATTTCCCTTATGGGGGATCAATAAAGGTACATCTTATCTTATCTTACATTACGGAAATTATAAATCAATAGAGAGCATAGTATTTACCTGTGTTAAGCTGATTGTTCACTTCCATTAATCTAAAAGCTGTCACAGTGAGAAAGTGTAGCAGTTAAGTTTGTGTTGTTAATCAACGCAATGTGAAATCATCTAACATGGAACCAAAATGATACTCAAAAATTCTGAGCAGATTTTCCAGACTTGAACTGAAGCTTGTTGGTTAAACAGCAAATTAGCTAAACTTATATGAACTTATATGAACATCCTGAAAAAACCAATTCTCCTCTCACCAGTGATAATGACGCCACCGAGCAGAGCGAGAATAATGACGATGCTGACTGTGGCTGCCACTATCAGAGTCCTCCTCTGCAGAGTGACCCTGTCTGCACCGTTAGTCAGAGTCAGAAAACACA
This sequence comes from Pangasianodon hypophthalmus, assembly GCF_027358585.1. NCBI lineage: Eukaryota > Metazoa > Chordata > Actinopteri > Siluriformes > Pangasiidae > Pangasianodon > Pangasianodon hypophthalmus. The sequence continues at coordinate 11,959,308 of NC_069713.1, forward strand.
GAATGTCATCTACTGTATATTACATGTGGGGCCTGTACTCTGTAAAAATCTCAAAACATATAAAAAATCATATGTAATAGTGACTATATTAAAGCTTTTACCTTCTGTATTCTGTGCTTGTGCATCCTGTGGAGATACGTCATTTTGCTGGTTGCCTCCTGGACATCGTATTCAAACAACAAGGGTAATATGTATATTAAAAAATAACATTAAATTTAATAAAATATACATTTTCTGATGTAACAGCTGTACTTTATAATAAATAATGATCTACCCTCCTCCTCTGCCTCATGGTTGAGGTTTGAGCAGCCGGCAAGCATGTCTAGAGGAACAGATGAACGGATAAGTGAAACATATCAAAGGTTATCACATATCAGGGTGGTTTTCCGGACAGGGATTAAGCGTAGTCATAGATTAAAAGACCCTTTTAAACTGGAGTAACTCTAATCACTTTCTGAGTCAGGTATACAAATAGTCTTAGATTTAGCACAGTCCATATTTAAATGATCCAACAAACCATCCAAGTGAAAGACGGTACTTCCAGAGGAAATGAAATCTTTTTAAATTAAACCTCTGAAAAGGCGAGTTTAACTTTGTTTTTTTCAAAGAAAAAGCTTTGATCACTTTGTCTACCAGATAGACTAGTAGCCAGCACCAGCCAGGTAAATACACTAATGGCCTATTAGCCTAAGGTATAATTTTATTACTGTGGAGACATCCCAGAAATGCCAGGCTGTACAGATAGATGCTCTACCCCTCTACACCACATTCTGACTGGAACTGGAATTACAGGAATTGGTTTTCCATTCATGTCCATGGTGTATGTTTTCCAGAATTACAGTATTCCAAACACTTTGAGCTACATCACATCATTTCCTAACATCCTCTCTTTTCAATGCTCAGTTTGAAAGAGGAATTCAGGATGAAATTTGGCCTGCCGTCAGTGATTATGCTCAGACTATGATTACAATCAGCAACTCTTAAGCACCTGAACTACAACCAGACTCTCCAGATAGTTTCACTAAGGATGTACTCTTCTAAGGACGTGCTTGGAAGAAGCAATCAAAGGGTACATTCTCCAAAGATTGCTGCCTCTCAAGCATTTCTCTCAGGAAGTCAAGTGGATTTTATTTGCAAATGCACCACTGGCTTTATATTTCTTCCTTCCTTTCTCCCTGCTTATCATCACTAAATTCGTTACTGATGTCCAGAATGTGGTGCTCTTCATCTTCAACAATATGGTACTTTGAAATTATTTCCTGCCATTAGTTTAGGTGAATATGAATTTCCAGTGCCACAGACAGATGGTGCAGTGAGTAGCATTGCCCTATCACTGCTCCAGGGTTCCCGGTTCGAGCCTGAGCTTGGACTACTGTGTGGAGTATTGCATGTTCCCGCATGGATTTCAGCTGGGTTCTCAGGTTTCATTGCCACCACTGCCAAACTGGCTACATTGAACTGCCCTTAGGTGTGAAAGAGTGTGTGAATGTGTGTGTGGTGCCCTGTGATAGACTGCCATCCCATCCAGGGTGCATTCCTATCTCATGCCTGTGTTTCTGGAATAGTCTCTGGCTCCACCTTGTCCCTGACCAAGATAAAGAGGCTACTCAGGATGAAAGAATGAATGATTTTCTGTATCCATTCCACATTTTTATAAACAACCTTCTTATCCCTCTAATTATTCACAGTAGCACAGGTCTAACTTAGCTTAATTTAGTTCAGGCTGGCATAGTCTGGAAGTAACTACTCTTGATTAATTATTCTGGATTAAGGCCTACTTCTGGTTTAACTTAAACCCTGTCCAGGAAACCCATTCTGGGTAAACTCTAGAGACTGCTGGGTGTGGAGATCAGCAGTTTCTGAAATCCTCCAACCAGCCTACCTGGTACCAACAACCATGCCACGATTAAAGTCACAGAGATCACACTTTTCCTTCATTCTGATGTTTGATGTGAACATTACCTGAAGCTCTTGACCTGCATCTGTATGATTTTTTTGCATTGTGGTGCTGCCACATGATTGGCTGATTGGATACCTGCATAAATGTGTAGGTGTATAGGTGTTCCTAATAAAGTGGACGGTGAGTGTATGAGACTGTTAACTCTAAGTGTCCTTTAATAAACTTCAAATGGCATTCTTTAATGAACGTTCTTTAACTATCTCGACTAAATAATAGCTTTCTAACCAATATATTTTTAAATGCTGGCCTGGATAGATACATGAGGTGAGGCAGTTAGCTGCTTAGCTAGTTAGCCAAACAGCTCACATGCCAGAAAAGTTACATTTTCTTACCAATACAACGCCTCAAGATTATTTCTAGAAGCAGTTCGTGTGAAACTGGCTTTGTGTGAAAATGCTAAAGATACTTAGGCACTGGTCAAAATAATAATAATAATTTGGAAAAAAAAAAGGTCGATATGGCTAATAAACTCGAGGGAAGTGAGGACGATCTGAAGTGGTGTCGCTACAGGGTTGCCAGATTCAGACGCCTCCATCCAAACCTGAAATATTGTTGTGGTGCATAAAGTTTCCTCATATCTGGCAACCACAGCGCAGCTGGAATAAGCAAGACAAGTAATTTAATGAGCTAAATTAGAAAACGTCACTCTAGCAAACGTTTATAGGCTAACGTTTGAGGGCTCAGTTTTTCCAGATAATATTAAAATTAAAATGCTAGATTTACTGTACAGTGGGATGCAGTGTTATTTGTGATCATAATGGTTTTGGTAAACTCTGCTCTGCTGTCTGTTTGCAGCAGCTCCCTCTAGTGGACGAGAGGGGAAATTATTCTCCTGATTTTTTTTTTTTTTAAATATATAAATAAAATCAATATTCTGTGATAAATTCTCGAAATAACCTAGGGGAAGTCGGATGACTTACTGGTAGCAAATAAGCAAAAATGGGTCTATTTAATTGGTTAAAAAATCAACCAAAGCTGAAATTACATCAGATGAAATGTAAGGGAGTTACACAGCTTACAGAATGATCCAGAAAAGAATATCAGATTTCTACACATTTGTTCCCTTTAAATAAACAGTTAGGAATATATATATATTTTTAAAAATCATAATTGGTATCATTATATTTGAAGTGAGTGAAAGTGATAAATAAACATGAAGCATACAGGTTAGGAGTCTTTGTAGACCCTCTGCGCCAATATACTATAAAATGCACAAGCAATTTATACACTGGGAATAAAATAAATGATTAATGTACGGTCTCAGATGCAGTATTTAAACATTTCATATAAAAAAATCAAGTGTAAATCATGTTTTGGGTTAGTCTTCTTAATTGTTCATTATCTCTTTAAAAGCATCCATCAGCACATTGAATATAAATGATTTTACACTTCAAAATATTTTTTTATGATTTACCTTTTCAACGTTTTTATTCTTCCAGATAAATATAAGTCTACTGTTTGTTACTGTAACCAATAAAATGCAATGTGAATAATATAAACTCATTATTTGTATTAAGAAATTTCAGAATATTGAATACACTTGTTTTTACAGCTTAAAAGATTTAGTGTGATTTACTTTTTAAACATTTTTATTTCTGCCATGTAAATATGAGTCTATACTGGTTTGTTATTTTAACCAATAAAAAAGCGAAAGCGAGGTGCAGCCAATCAGATGCAGCTATAATCAGAACAACTTCCGCAAACATGGCCGCAATCAAGAGACGGCACGAGGATGAATACCAAATACCTCCCTACTCCCTTTGCAAGTACACTACGTAACAGAGAATAACGGCATTTATACACTATGTAGTGCACTAAATACCCGACACACTGCTATTTAGAATTCAGCCATATTGATAAATAAACCAACCCGATCAAATACTACTGTGCAGAAAACTTTGACCCTGCTGCGCGGAGGTGAGTTTAACAGCGGTATATAATTTTCTCTCTAACGACCAGCGAAGGAATATTGTATCGTTAGTTAACTAGTGAAGTGTTTATGTTTAAATGCTAAGTTGAACGACAAGGCGTTTATTGTTGAATATTGGGGGAAATATTAATAAACCTCCAGTTGGAGTACAATAATGCATTATAATGTAACTATACAGTGTGTTGTGGAACTTATCTGAAGTGTGTTAGGAGTCCTACAGTAACAACTACACACTACAGCCTTTATCCCGGATGACCTGTCACCCACTAAGCAGTGTGAAGCACTGTTTAATTTACTGTACACTGCATAAAGATAATAATCAGCCTCAAACGCCAATCCATGAAACTCTACACACCATTCCACAACAAATCTTTTATTAACAGCTGCACTCAGTGGTCATTATAAGGTTCATCGGTCATGTAATTATAGGGTTGTAGATATACAATTACTAACTGTAGCCCATCTTTTGTTCTGAACAGTTTCCCAGCCCCAGTACGCTGTCTATCAGATTAAAAGCACCACAACTGCTATTATTTGGGAAATGGATCATTCTTAGCAGTGACACTGACATGGTAGTGTGTTGTGTTGAGTGTATGAGTGTATCTATGTACAGCTGTGTTGCTGAGATTTTTAACACTTCTGTGTCACTTCTGGGTTGAGAAACAGTCCATCAACCAACAACATCCAACACCGATAAAGAGCCAGACGATGATTAACACACAAAAATGAGCCGTACTTTCTAACTCCACCAGTAAGGTGGGCATATAATAAAGGCACCAGTCAGTGTTTAAAACCCCACCACCACTGCGGTAATGATACACTCCTTACACACCAGCACAGCACACTTCCATGACACTAACGTCAAATAATATGACAGTGTTGATGCATTTTGAAGGGTCATAAAACATTATTTACTGAGTCAACATGTGTAATGTGATGTTTAGACATTTGATCCAAGCAGCAGTGTTGGTGAATTTTTACAAAAGTAATAATATAACAGTTAGTATTATTGTAATAGCACACTACACTAACACTCTTGTCATTATTCATAGGTAATGTTGAGGGCTGTGACCAAGTGCCTTCTGACCAATCCTGTCGCTGGTGGAAGAATGATGTCATACAGCAGTCTCGCTGGAAAAGTTGCCATAGTTACTGCATCCACTGATGGGTATACATACTGTAGTTGCCATGGTTACTGCACCCACAGATAATGTCATGCTGGAGCACACTGTAATTTTCCCGTCACAGATCTTAATTTTAGATTCAGCAACATAAGTGGTAGTCATGGCTAGACAAGCTACAGACATAGTGTTAATCCACACTTGCTAATAACTGTGCACTGTCTAAATTTTCAGTATTGGCTTAGCAGCTGCACAGGCGTTAGGGAGAAGCGGGGCTCACGTTGTTGTTAGCAGCCGTCGACAGGCCAATGTGGACAAGGCTGTGTCGCTGTTGCGCAGCGAAAACATCCAAGTGACCGGCGCTACTTGTAATGTTGGAAACAAAGAGGACAGAGAAAAACTGATCAACATGGTGAGTGCTGTGTGTTTCTCATGAAACAATACAACTCTTCATATTTCTGGAGAAGATATGTACCACTTGTTTTCCTCACAGACTGTGGAGCAGTGTGGTGGTATTGACATACTGGTGTCTAATGCAGCTGTGAACCCATTCTTTGGAAACATCTTAGAATCCACAGACGAGGTCTGGACTAAGGTGAGATTTAGAGCTCTTATAGATTTTCTATACATATACACTCACCAACCACTTTAATAGGAACATCTTGACCCCTGTTCATTCATGCAATTATTTAATCGGCCAGTCACGTGGCAGCAGTACACTGTATAAAATAAGTCAGAAACAGGTCAAGACCTTCAGTTAATGTTCACATCAGACTGAGACTTTGATTGTGGCATGGTTGTTGGAGTCAGATGGGCTGGTTTGAGTATTTCAGAAACTGCTGAATCCGCCTCAAGGTTCAGCATGTTGTGCTTTCTGAGATGCTTTTCTGCTCACCACAGATGTAAACAACAACAACAACCATGCTATGGTCAAAGTCACTAAGATCACATTATTTCCCCATTCTGATGTTTGATGTGGACATTACCTGAAGCTCTTGACCTGTATCTACATGATTTTATGCACTGCAGTGCTGTATAATAGCATTATTATTACAGTAATAGCTTTATTCAAAAATAGCTTGTTAATTATGCCTAGTAGTTAAATTGGAAATGGGGAACCCATTTAAATCTGGCAATATCACATGGCAGGATGTTATTCATACTATCGCACCTACTGCTCCTCCATTGTTTAACCTGTATTATAAACCTGAATGTGTCACCTATTTGCATTCTTGTGGTCTTGTTCCTCAGATATTAGATGTGAACGTGAAGTGTTCTTTCCTTCTGACCAAACTAGTCGTGCCTCACATGGAGAAAAGAGGGTGAGAGAATGAAAAGAGGGAAGAAAGAAATCCTTGAGGACTAAACAGTTGTTTCAGCAGTCGTTCTTCTGATAGTGATATTGATTAGTGTTCTCCTTTTCAGAGGTGGCTCAGTGGTGTTTGTGTCTTCAGTAGCAGGCTACCAGCCAATGACGGTGAGAGATATATGTAAAGTGATGCAAGAAGAAAATATTAAATTAAAAAATGACTGTATCTTATCACTGAATGAATGTTTAAGCATGCTCAGACTACTTTCAGTCATCATGTATGTCTTGCGTGAATCATGTCTGTTTTTTGGGCCGACTGTGTCGCATGTGTATTAGGGTCTGGGTCCATACAGTGTGAGTAAGACAGCACTGTTGGGCCTAACACGAGCTCTCGCTCCTGAACTCGCTCACAGTAACATCAGGGTCAACTGCGTGGCTCCAGGAATCATCAAGACACGCTTCAGTTCTGCTGTGAGAATTTATACATTAACTCATCCTTTCCTACTTTTAACCTCGCTCTTTATCAGTTACTTTCTAGAACTTGAATACTTTTGTTTTTATAATAAATTGAGTAGTAGTTATTTCCATGATTCTCTCTTCCTGTCTTATCTCAAACATTAGAAATCATGTATATGTTTTTGCTAAACGCTTTATGTTTTTGCAGCTTTGGCAGAGTGATGAAATTGCCTCTGAGTTTCTAAAGATGCTAAGCATTAAAAGGTATGTGAATTTTGCTCTACACTAGTGCTGTCTATACTGAAGCTCTAAAGCATGTGGCAAAAAAAACCCCAAAAAAAACAATACACTACAAAACACTGTACTGTTGCTTGATTCTGCAATAATCATGTGACCAAGCACCATAAAAAAGTGTGGAGTTTAGTGGCATAGACTATAAAACTAAATATACTAAATACTTTTAAATGAATGCAATATTGTATATAACAGTGATGTGATGAATTGCTCATAGGTTGGGGAAACCAGAGGACATTGGGGGAGTGATTGCTTTCTTGTGTTCAGACGATGCCTCATACATCACTGGAGAAACTATTACTGTCACAGGTGGCATGAACTGCAGACTGTAGGTGTGAAGGTGTGTCTGAGCAAGAGCATGACATAGAAAAAGGACTTGATAAGCAGTTAGAGAAAAGAAATCACTTTTTAGTATACAATTGTTCTACGGATTTTCAAATGTCTAATTTAGTATTATTCATGAAATATGAAATTTAGTAAGTAAAATAAACCTTTTTTTCTTGAGCTTCTGATTTTGTTTTCAAGAGAGCTACATGTGAGAATTTTAACAAACAACATTTCATTTTCAGCTATAGAATGCACCATAAAACACTTTCTGGCTTTACTTCATAAAAGTATATTTATTAATTATTAAAAAATATTTTTACATAGGTAGTATCCAACATGATGATGATGATAAAATATATAAAAACTATACTAAATCATGCATAAAAATAGCTAGTCTCACACAAGCCTCAGCAATTATTTTGGAAAAAAGTAGTAATATGAAGCAAAATTATTAATGCTGATCTACTGTATAAATATAAAAACAGGACAAGATGACATTGGGAATGCCTACATGTATGAACAACATTTAAAAAAAGCTACATTGGGGTAGTAAAAAGCTGTTTATAATCCAGCCAAATGGTCATTAAACCAAACCTCATCTGCACCCGTTTCCTGGAGAGAGGAGGTCACGGCGGAAGAAGGTCGGAGTCCAGAACTCATGTAAAGTGGGAATATACGTGTCACTCTTTGTCTTGCAGTATCGCTTTGTAAACAGCTGCAAGAAAACAAATATCATCACTACTATTACTACTATAATATTAGTAGGTTTCTTAGAGTTTTTGTTTTATACCAATGTTTTATCACACATTTAGTATGCATTTATACAACAAATGTACCTACCCTTCCTTTAACTTTCTCAGTGGCTTCATCTTCTGAATCTACAATAATGTCATCTGTGGATTTAGTTACAGGAGAGACTGTGTCTGAAAGAAACAGAAAGGTTTATTAAACAGTGGAGATACAGTACCATGAAACAAACTGCATTTTTAAATAAATAAATAAATAAATAAAGTGTTAGTGAACAACAAAATGAGTCCTTCAACTCTGGTTATTAAGATGCAGTCATTCTAAAGGTGCATTTTGTAATGTTTGCAAGTGTTTATAGAACTATAATAATATGCTTTAGGGTTAGCTTAAAGATATCTTAATTACAACTGTGTTTGCAGTATGGCCTTGAAATGGATCTTTTTGTTTCAGGTTGTTTATGAGTCTCTGGCCTTTAAATTAGCTCCGCCCCCAGAGGTGCTCAGCTTTATAGTTGACTCACAGTTCAAGGCAGTGGGGTCAATGGGAGGAAAGGGGAAGGCTTGTCTAAGTTTTCATTTCTTTTAAGATTTGCCACACTTGCAGCAGACAGTTCATAAAATTACAAACTGTTCCTTTATCGAGATTAAATTCCACAAACAGCATGATGGGAGAAGTTGACAACCAGAGAGTGCGGATATGCGAGTTCACAGATATTCTCAGATTTCTGCACAACTGATTATTGTTACTCCTGATGAAGTCATCATTAACTATAATTACAGCGAAAAGAGGTTTTCAATACTGCAACAGGAAAACGCTGTGAAGTAACAGACTGTCAGAGAGGATGCTGCTACATCAAAATAATGTTCAAGAAAACAATGGACAAAAAAAAAAAAAAATCCACCCAGAAGGACTTGCATAACAATATGTTTATGTAACTGTGTAAAAGATTTATTTTATGATACAATTGTGAGATGAATTTTGCTTCGAGTTGGTCTATTTTCATTTTGGTTAACGGTTTCCTGATGGTGGCACCAGTGGGAATTCATCTCTACCTAAAGAGAGCGATGCGGCAGCACTTTAGTCCTTTAGTCTGTCCACCTCTCTCATCTCCTCATCTGTACACTCCGCTCAAACGGATCAGCTTCTACAAACTACAACTGCCATGTTAATATCAGTGTCAACACCATCGTGCTTGTCATGTCATAGACTGTAGACTAGCTGAGCCGAGTCTCTGCTGTACCATCACATAGCTGCATTGAGTCCAATGTTTTCTCTCTCTACTATTTATACACTGGATTTCTGAATTAATATACCGAATGTTAATATGACACTGAACGCTGCTGGAAAATGGTGAGTTAGAAAAGAAACTCTTGCTCTTTTGTTTGTAGGAATGAACAGTGTTTGTAACAGTGAAACCTGCCCGTTATCTGTTGGCCATCGCAGGGGGTCATTGTAACTGTGCTTCCAATGTGATTGCGAACAGAAAAACTACAGAATCAACCAACAAACTGGCACCAGAATCAATAAACACATCTCAAATATTTCAACATAAATTTGTTTGTGTTTCAGGACATTTTCCATATGAGTATGTTCCAAACTGCTTCAGCAGTTCTTAATGATTCATTTCCACAGCTGTGAATTCCAACTGATGTTTAACTCATAACTACACGTTTACATTACCTGAACTTTCCATCCTTAAAGGCATGAGTGTGGGGATGCAGGGAGAGCCAGCATATACTCTACATGAAAAGAAAACCCAAATATTATTGAAATATACCAGACAATGTTTATTTAATATCAGTGTAGAAACATTACTACACTTGTATTAGTCACGAGTCCTCTATTTCTCTTTATCTCTGACACTAGTGAATATTCAAGATCTATTTATAGTGGATTAATATTTAAGGAGTCTCTCTCACTGCTTATCAATATTGGCGGTCAGGTTCTTCTCAGGGGTCGCTGAGAGACTGAGCTTCCTCTTTCGGTTCACGGCATCGACATTTCTCACTGCAGACACGCCCTCAATGGCAGGTTGTCTTGGAGACATTGTATTATGTTCCTCATTGGTCGTGGTCTTCAGCAACACTGTTTGAGTGGAATCTTTCATTTCCAGTCTTGGGATGATGACTCTAAGCTGACGTTTCATACAGGAAGCAAGGTCAGCATGCAGACTTTCCTCTTCCTGTGGCTTTGTGTCCTGGGAATTTCTCCGAGATGTCTTGCTGCTATCTTTTCTTTTCCTCTTCCTTCCCAAATCCAGCATTTTGTCACCGCTTCTCATCCCTCGTTTATCTTTTACACCACTCTTCCCACTACTTCTTCTCACTGGTCTGATTTGAGATTCATCCTCCTCTTCGACTTCACTGCTCGTAGGTGTAGGTGTTTGATTGATCACTGTAATCAGCACCTTCCCTACACAGTGTTCCTCATTTGGAACTTTCTCTAAAATCTCACTCTTCTGACATGACCTTGATTTGACCCTTGTGTAATTAGAAACCTCTGTAACTACTTCCTCGCTGTCCTTTTCTGAAATGGATTCTACATTTTGATTGGTTGAAGCTTCATGTGGGATGTCTGCAGTTGATATTGAGCCAATAACCGGTGTGATATGGGACACAGTTCCTCTCGCTTGCCTCTTATTGGATTTTTGTGTTGATGAGGTGGGACTTGGGATCATGTTCGGTGTGGGAGTGGATCCTGATAGGTTGCTGTCTCGCACTTTGCCTGAGAGAGGGAGGGATAGCGAGGAAAGGATGGAGTCCCCAGTGGAGGACGGAACAGATGCTGGGAAGAGAAAAAAAGAGGTGAAAGCGGGAAACATCAGCATTACAAAACTGAGCACATATTAATCAATCTTTTTGATATTGTCATGACTATTATGTTGTCACCATTCTTACCTGCAGAGTCCAGGTGTCCGAGGCATTTCTCATGCTGCAGTAGAGTCCTGAGGAGTTGGGGCTGTGACGCAGAGCGTGCACACTCCTCCAGAACAGCCGGAGCTGCAGTGAGCCACGATACGGTCTGAAACATGCAAGACATCCCCAGCAGGTTTAACTGTAGGATATTCAAGCTGTGTTTTGATACTAGGTAATACTAAGGGCTGATCAAATACCATACCAGCTCAACTGTTTGTTACATGATCCAATGAAGGCCCGAGGGATCACACACATACACACACACATATATATAATTATATATAATATCGGATGTCACATATTGAAATATGAACCATTTTATTGTTCCTGTTTACATTTCTAAAAATAGTGAGTCACCATTTTTCTGCCACTGTGAAGAAAGATACTGAATTAGATTAAATAAATTGTAAGTATAAATATATATATATATATAAATAAAACTTTCTTCACAATGGCAGATAAATGGTGCTTCAATATTTTTAGAAATGTAAACAGGAAAAATAAAATAGTTCATATTTCAATATGCAACATCCGATTTGCTGCATTCATATTGGATTTTGTGTTACCAACATAGTTTATTTTGTTTGTACAAAGGAATGTACAAACAGGAATTAGGTCTAGTGCATTTTAAAGGCTGCAGGAGAGCAATCCACCACATAAGTATAGCATAGTACCAAAATAACGACTAATTAAATATACGAAGTCAGCCACAAATAGAACAAAGTTACACTCAAACTCATTTTGAAAAGATAACACAGAAAGACTAACCTGAGCCAGATCTGGGACTGGAAGCAGCTGGTCCAGTCTGGTCAGAAACTCCCACAGCAGCTTCTCCAGAGCCGAGTCATACTGAGGCCCATACTGAGAGTCAAACTCTTCCTGAAGTACAGATATGTATTTAAAAAAAAATTATTAAGTCAAACCTGTGTATGAATGTGCTTGTATCAGAGAGGAAAATGTTACAAAGAAAGACAAGAATGGCAAGAGAGATTAAATCGGCAAACGCTGGTTTAACTCCATCAATATTCAACCGTTTATTTGGAATCTCACCTTGAAGAACTGCTCTCTTTCTGCTGGCTTGTTGAGCAGAGTCTGCACAAGTGTGTGGAAGTTCTTCACAGCCATCTCCACTTTCTGATCGATTCTCATTCTCTACAAATGCCAGATACAAAAGAGAGAGTTTTCAATACTATAATACATCGTCAGTTCATTCGAGCTGCACTGGTTTCTTCTTTTTATATTCTTATATTTTCAAAAATCTTCTCTAAATCTTTCAAATCCTGCAGAAGCTGTATATACAAGTAATAAAAAAAGGAAAACAACATTGCTCACATGTTCATGGCCACCTTCTTAGTAGCATTATGGTGTTGTCATAAAATGGTATTGTTGTGGAATGCAGTGGTTCTCAAAATAATCTCTGAATTTAAGTGGGACCCTGGAATTTATTTCACAGTTTCTGACTGCAAAATATTTGAGAACCGTGGTGTAAAGGAGTAAGTGTAAAAAGTGTAAATATAAGTGTGTAAAAGGCAAGAAGACAGACAGAGGGGTGTTAAAGGCCACTCACTTTACTGGTGGGCAAGGCAGGAGCACGCAGTCTCTCTAGCTGGGCAAGAATGAGCTCAGGTTCAGAAGACTGGGCCACACGGAGCTGCTCCAGGATCAGCTACAGAAAGAACACAGATAACAGATTTACTAGTGCAATGCATAGAAACAGAGCAAGATAAACTGCAGAAGTAAGGCCTGAGATTAGATTCTCTACTTCAATCCTTGTAAATACTAGAGATTGAACCCATCTGATAACTAGGACCAGTATCGGGCCAGTAACAACAACAACAAAACAAGGCTGCTCAGATATTGGAAAAAAATTAATTTGATCCAGTTCTAGAACAAATGGAAAAAACTGGAATTGGATTCAAAAACAATTTTTTGGAACTGTTTACATATAAAGAGGCATAATTGTATTTTTTTTTTGTTACCATTGATGTTTATTTCATTGATATTTTATTATATTTGCTAGTATATTTTAGCTATGTATTTTGTTCCTGTATTTTTATGTATTTAGAGTTTTTATTTGTTTTAAAGATTAGTAAAAACATGATTGAATGGATAATGGTATTGGCTGATACTCAAGGTTCCAGTATCGGAAAAGAAAGTGCAGTATTGTGCCATCTCTAGATACTGTTTTAAAAAAAAATCCCACGACAGCATTAAATATCACTGATAAATGGATACTGTGATTATTTGCTTGCGTTCTTTTTTCTACTTTCTGAACTCAATTAAATGTGAACCACATTGTGAATAGTATAACAGAGTGGGTGTGTTCACTGTTTAGTCATTATTTATTTCTTGAATATAATTATGCAGATTTTTAATGTAGCATGTATAGGTAGACGCATTCCTTTTGCAAACATGTCCTGTTTATCCCATTAAATAACAGCTGTCAGACAGACAGCTGATAGTTAAAAGCAACACAAATGTAGCTTTTATGAAGTAATATGAATGTTGATGTATGCTCTGCTGTGACTGGTAGACAAGCTAATTCATAAATACGGAATAAAACATGATGATATGTGGCGATAAGAAAATATTCAACGACGAGGTACTATCGAATTTGATTATTTTCCTTTAACTGCATGTCCCAAAGTATTTTATTCCTCTTAACCCACAAGATTTTGCCAACAATTAAATTTTTTCATTTATTAAAGAAAGACAAGTTGTACATTAATTTATTTCTAGTTACATTTAATGTTGTGGAACGCCCACAAAACGAGTTCCTCATATCACTTAAATTATCCGTTCTCTTACCATCTCTGGATTATGGAGCTGAATCAAGCATGACTAGGAGAAACACCCAAAGTCTAACAGAAATACACTGAATGACTAATAGACAGTTTGGCGTCTCAGTATGATGAGCTGCTACGTTCCCTACATGCGATCAAACTCCATGATTCTCATCTTAAAACTCACCCGTGCCCGCAGACCCACGCTCAGCTTGGCCTGATGTCTATAACTCAACAACCCAGGTACAGTATCCGAGACAGACGTCACAAACTCCTCCAGCTTTCCATAGTGCATCACATCCCGCTGCTGCATCACTTTCCACATGGCGGCGGAGACCAGTCGCAGAGGAGGGGCCAACAGCCGAAGAGAAGCGATGGGCAAAGGTTCATCTGATTGGAAGAGGAAATTAGAGAGAACTGATGGGAGAACTCTGATCTGATGCTGTTGCCCTCACAGTAACTGAGCCAGGTCTCTGTAAACTCCTGCTGCTTTTAGTTTATTTGCAATGTAAGATGATATAAATAGATCAACAGTCAGTGATTTGAACAGAATTTTGACTTCTGGCTTAAATGATCGAAGATGAGATCACCACGTGGTCCTAACACACACACACACACACACACACACACACACACACACACACACACACTCACATGACTGTTACACAAGTGAACCATCTTATTTCAACTACAGCCAAGATACTAAAGACTTGAGCAAAGCAGTATTAAACAGGAACCTATTAGAATCTGTTAAAGGGCAGTGTAAAAAAAAATCTTACATGAAAATACTATTATAATTTTTTTAATTTAGAGAGCTTACTAAAGCTTGCATATCTAATGTGACATTGTTATACAGACATTTAGCTGCGTTTTTAACTGACATGACAACTTTATTTCATCAGCTACTGAAGTTTTATTAAGAACAAAGCTAGTAATTCTTAGCAACAGCTATTTAAGTATTGACCCATTTAAAAGACGACATACCGCTGCTGCTGCTGCTGCTGTTGTTGTTGTTGTTGTTGTTGTTGTTGTTTTTATTGCGTGTTGTTCCTGATCTCATTTCGCGGCTGTCAAATATTTACTAATGTAATAAAATCAACTTTAACGTTTTAGTTTGACAGAAGTCGAACTGTCATATTAAACGAATAACAACGGATCATAAACAAGAGTTAAATGTCAATATATTAGTTTAAAACAGAACAAGACAACTGTAAACAACGGGAATCTTCTGCAGGTTTCTTTGGCTCCTTTTTCGCGCCGCGCCAAATAACCGCTGGAACTGTTTCCGGGTAAAAGGTCACGCGTCCGGTCGCGTTTCAATCGGTGCTCTATTTTTAATTTTTTTTTAATTTTTTTTATTTTTTGGCGTTAATTTCCGCTCATTGACTACATTTCGGGTCTATGTTTTATGAATAAGTAACCCACTGTGTGTATGGAACAGGGAGCCGGACACTCATATGAACAAATCTATGCTGCGTTTCAATTCTGTTTTTAAGTTTCCCTCGTCGACTTCCCCTCAGAAGTGGACACTTTCCGAACAAGGGAAGAATGGGACACGGTTTTATATAAATAAATAAATACTGTATTACATTTTATTCTATTTTTAAAAATAAACTATAGCATAGATGACACTCAAAGAAACAAAGATATTTTTATTTGATATAATTATATACAAAATACAAAATATACATGTATTTTTGTTGCATAAATAAGAGGAGTTCCACGAAAATGAAAACAAGAGCCACAAATCTTTAGGGATGAAAAATGAGTAGTTTTTTAAGGTTTTCATAAGGTTGTAACTGTCATGACATATTTATGATGCATATTTACATGTTTATTTATTATATTTTGAGTTCTTTCATCCTCTCTACATTCATCCCTGACCCTCGTTAGATGATAAAACGTTTCCCCTTAGTTTTATTGAGTTTTAATTTCACAAGCATGAAAAGATTCCTAAACTTATCTGAGGCATTATACAACCACCAGGCACAGGCCCCTCACTGTGATTGATTACACCTATATCTGCTGTGATTGATCACACCTATATCTGCTGTGATTGTTGAAACCTATATTTGCTGTGATTGATTAAGCCTATATCTGCTGTGATTGATTAAAGCTATATCTGCTGTGATTGAATACACATATATCTGCTGTGATTGATTAAGCCTATATCTGCTGTGATTGATCACACCTATATCTGCTGTGATTGATTAAGCCTATATCTGCTGTGATTGATTAAGCCTATATCTGCTGTGATTGATCACACCTATATCTGCTGTGATTGATTAAGCCTATATTTGCTGTGATTGATCACACCTATATCTGCTGTGATTGATTAAACCTATATTTGCTGTGACTGATTACACTTATATCTGCTGTGATTGATTAAGCTTATATCTGCTGTGATTGATCACACCTATATCTGCTGTGATTGATTACACCTATATCTGCTGTGATTGATTACACCTATATCTGCTGTGATTGATTAAACCTATATTTGCTGTGATTGATTAAGCATATATCTGCTGTGATTGATTAAGCCTATATCTGCTGTGATTGATTAAGCATATATCTGCTGTGATTGATTAAGCCTATATTTGCTGTGATTGATTAAGCCTATATTTGCTGTGATTGATTACACCTATATCTGCTGTGATTGATTAAGCATATATCTGCTGTGATTGATTAAGCCTATATCTGCTGTGATTGATTAAGCATATATCTGCTGTGATTGATTAAGCCTATATCTGCTGTGATTGATTAAGCCTATATCTGCTGTGATTGATCACACTTATATCTGCTGTGATTGATTAAGCCTATATTTGCTGTGATTGATCACACTTATATCTGCTGTGATTGATTAAGCCTATATTTGCTGTGATTGATCACACTTATATCTGCTGTGATTAGTTGAGAATATATCTGCTGTGATTGATTAAGCATATATCTGCTGTGATTGGTTGTAGTAATGTGGGTGATACTGAAAACTTGTCTGGCTACCTAATTGAGCTAGTCTGATCTAACTCCTAATATAGGCCTAACCCTAACACTAACCCTAACCGCTAATATAGGATATCCCAGATATCCCAGTCCACATGATGGAGTACAACATGAAACAACACACTTAATACACTTCTTCAGCCTGAAACTCACTGAGCTGCACAAGTTGACCTGAGAAATGTTTCAATTGCCACATGATGTGCAAATGCATGCAGCGCTAGCTACAAATAAATGCAACAAATTCCACAAATAAACAGCTGGGCAAGCGAGGTCTTGTGAACTAAATATTTAATTATGAATAATAAAAACGTTTGTGCATCAGTTTTATTTATTTGTGGAAGTCATTTTAAATTTGTGAATCACTTTCTGTTTGTTTGTGGATCTTGTTCTGTTTTTGTGTAAGTTGTGTTATTTATTTGAAAATTATGCAGTGATAAAACCACATAAGACAGCAAATCTCACCGCAATGGGCTCAGACGTTGAAAAGAGGTTTACAGATGTACAGATCTAACAGCATTGAATACATATACAAAAAAAGAAGAAGTGCATTAAATACATCTTACCTAT
Organism: Pangasianodon hypophthalmus; assembly: GCF_027358585.1. Taxonomy (NCBI): domain Eukaryota; kingdom Metazoa; phylum Chordata; class Actinopteri; order Siluriformes; family Pangasiidae; genus Pangasianodon; species Pangasianodon hypophthalmus. The sequence goes on from NC_069713.1 coordinate 11,976,717, forward strand.
GCGAGTCGGCTCTCAACGTTCACTCAAAGAGCCAATTCATTTAGGACGCATCACTAATCACTAGGAATGCTCTTGAGGCTGCTTTCCTTTAGTTAATCAGCATATTACATATTGTTAGTTTTTTTTTAGAGGGTGACTCAGTGGCACAGCAGGTAGCGCTGCCTCCTCACGGCTACAGAGTCTCCAGAGTTTCTGTGCATGTGCTCCCTGTGTCTACATGGGTTTCTCCTGGGTTCTCTGGTTTCCTCCCACCTCTAAAAAACATGCCTGAGGGCGGACTAGTTCATATAAATTGCCCAAAATGTGAATGTGTGTGCATGGTGCCCTGGCATGCCAACAATTTAAGAACAGGTTTAACAACTGCAATGTACTGTAGTGATCATTTTCAATACCTCTATAGGTGCATGAACTGGTACTGTATGTAAGTCTTATGCCACACTTTCCCTTTTTATTAAAATAAAGGCTGTAAGGCACCACATGACAGACTTGACAAGACATTACCTTGAATACTTAACAAAGTTGCATCCCTTTCAGGATCTACTGCCCCCTCACACCCAGTGTTCCCAGTACCAGCTCTGGATCCACTGCAACTCAGACCAAGATTAAAAAAAAAAGTGGCAACTGGAGATGAATGAATTAATCTGTTTTTTAAGTGTAAAAATAAAAGTCAAAGAGTTTCAGTTTAGTGAATTTTAGATTTATTCTCACTGTAGAGACAAGATCCAAAATGACCTTTCCTTGTATCTATAATGCAGTTTCTTTCAAATCAATAACTAAGAAGAAGTAAAGAAATAATATATATATACATATATATATATATATATATATATATATATATATATATATATATATATATATATATATATACATACATATATATATATATAGTCAGGTCTGGAAGTAGTTGGACAATGACAAATACTTAAATACTTAAAATGGCTGTAATTCCTAAATGGTAAATGCCATATTTTTGTGGAACCTCTTAAAATAAAGCTGAAAGTCTACACTTCGATCACATCTTGGTTGTTTTATTTCAATTCCATTGTGGTGGTGTATAAAGGCAAAATCACTGTCACTGTCCAAATACTTCCGGACCTGACTATATATATATATATATATATATATATATATATATATATATATATATATATATATATATATATATATATATATATATGCATATTGAATTGGCTCTTACACTCATTTTCTCTCAAACCTATGATGTGATCTACAGTACATTTGTTATAAAATAGTCTTAAAACAACTATTAAAAAAAATCCTTTCCTAGATGTTGATATATTGTTTATGTTTTTCAAAGCTCCACTGTCAGCACACTATCAGGTACAGGACTTTGTCCAATTACACCTCTGTATGAATCATTCAGTTCAGGACGAAGTCCACAGAGATAGAGCAGGCCTAAGGACAGGTCAGCTAGCACACACCAGCTCTTCCCTATCAGAAAGAAAAGTTTAATCTAAGGACTAAATTTTATGTGTATATATATATATATATATATATGTAAAGGGAAAATAACACTGGAGTGCTGAACTCTTCAAGATGGAAACAACATCCTCACTGATTAAGTAAGTATGCTAATGACTTTGAGTTCCTTTAGTTTAATGCATTAAGTACATTTAATATAAATGGTAACAACACTTCCTCTGAATTCTCCACTCCCTTTTTAGTAATTGAATTACTGATTAATAAAAAATCTATCTGTTGTATAATAGCGTTGCGTTCAATGTAATAATGCAGATATAGTATTGTATGTTAAACAGTTTCAGTCTACACAGCTGTACAGTATACACACTGATTACTGTCACATAGTACAGCGGGTTTGGGGATAGCTTGTTAAGTCTTACATTTTGAAGTTATTAGTCAATCATTTTCTATCATTTTATTATATAACTGATTCATCATTTTCTGTCTCATTTTGATCATGTCCTCATCTGTGTGTTAGGTCTGTGTCTCGGCGTGTATGGTCAGCACCTCAGAGGCCTTTTAGAGTTTGCTTGTGGAACAGAGAGATCAGGAAGGGGCTCACTGCATCGACCTTAAAGGAGCTGAAAGACAGGGTGAGTCGAGAGTCCCTGATACATAGAAAATAATGAATGAATAAGAAATTAAAAAATGCATCAGGACTCATAGTGGAAAATGGAGGCAAGTTGTAATGGTTTCTCAAGCTAGAAACCATGGAGTATCAGTTAAATTAAACAAAATTCAAATGCTGGATAAAGCTGTATGAAAATGGTTAATCTAGGGGCTTCTGAGGATCTCACTGGAACTTTTTTGTTATGGAAATCCTTTGTTGTATGATTGTATATAAGATCTTCCCTCAGATGGACAAAGTGTAGACCCATTAAGGGCTGTATATCCAACCTTTTTTTTTTTTCAAAGATTATTTATTATGTACTATTAAACATTGTGTGTGTGTGTGTGTGTGTGTGTGTGCTAGGCAGCCCACACTCTGCTCATTTCTACCCTGCTGTCTCTGGTGTGTGAGGAAGATGGCACTGAAGTGGACTCAGATGAGTTTCTCATGGCCCTGCCAGACAACACAGTGCTCATGGCCTTGGAGCCAGGACAGACCTGGAGACCACATCCTGTATGTGTGTGTGTGTGTGTGTGTGTGTTACCGTCATGTCTACTACTGATATGAGTGTCTGAATATCAGTGTCTGATCAAGCCCCTCAGCAATCACCTATCAGTTCTCTCTGTGTTACTTCTGAAAGGAAAACAGTTTCAGAATATTTGTAGTCCACTGAATGTTTAGTTTGTGTGTGTGTGTTTGTGTATGTGCATTTGACATACTCACTATATGTACTGCTGGTTATTTCTAAACAAGCTTCTCATTGACAGTTAGGCCAGAGAGGCAGCAGCATCAAACCAGCTGACAACAAACCCCGCACTGGTCGTGACATCGCTCGAGTGACCTTTGACCTTTATCGTCTGAACCCTAAGGATATTTTTGGCTCTCTAAGTGTGAAGGCCACATTCCAGGGTCTGTACTCGGTCAGCGCTGACTTCCAATGCCTGGGGCCGAAGAAGGTGCTCAGGTGAGAGGGACAGGAACTTTCAAGAAGAGTCAGCTCTTAAACTGTCTGTCATGTGTGTGTGTGTGTGTTTTGTGTGTGCTGTTTTTTCCTGAAGTTTGGCAGCTGCTGTTAGAAGGCGGTTGGCAGGCAGTTAAATGATGCAAACTTTGATTTGGCAACAGACTGCAACATGATGGCTAATTATTATGTAAGGGTTGCTATGTTCTTTACACTGAGTAGCTTTATATCAATAATTTTACAAGCTGCAAAAATACATGTATTGTCCTGGTAATAGGAGGTAAAAGAAAGTAGGTTTTCTCCTGTGTATTTTTTTTTTGCCTTTAGGAACTTTATAAAGACAGTCCATTCAAATTGTCAATGCGTTCATACTCGACTGACCACAAGATCCAAATATAACGGACACTGAATACGTCTGCCTACTGAATTGTGTTTCTGCACCGTCACATCTCATATTATTTCCACTGTGCTGTTTCCCTATTTCCTTACGACAGAGAGGCCCTCAGAATGATCTCCACCATACTCCATGCAGCAGGTCACATGTTAATCACGTCTGCCACCGTGATTCGCCGAATCATACAGGGAGCGGACTTCCTGCAAGCTCACGGTGCTCGTGAGATTCAGACAGAATACTGGAACTGACTTGCTGTGTGATCAGGAAAAAAAGAAAAAAACGTCTCTTGCTTTGTGAAATGCAATTCATATTAACAATTATTACAGTGTTCTTTGTTTTCTGTTGTTCTCTCATGGCCATTCAGCCATGACAATACAGAATGCATTATTAACGGGAAACAGGAACAGGTTTATTTAATCAGTGTGCAGATCTGTGAAATGGGACTATGTAAACGCAAATAATTTAAATTGTATTTATATGATTGTAGATGTCTGTAAATGATGGCTGCACAATATTCTGCGGTGTTAATCATTATTATAATATTGGTCTGTGTGATACTGATATCAAAAAGGCCTGCAATATGTAAATGAGTTCTCTAACAAACTGTATGTTTTTTTTATTGGTGTTTTGGGTTAATAAAAAAATATTTCTCGGTCAGTCTGTAACTCTGACACATCACAGCTTCATTGGTTGGTTTTAATATATTGTGATGGCAATACAGAGCAATCACGCTATGCAATTTTTGTCCATTTCATACAGCCCTCTTGTAAATAGGCACTGTATCTGTCTAGTTAAAATATACTAATAAGAAAAAAAAATCCTGAAGTCCACTTTATTGAGTTAAAATGTCATTGTAACCAAGGGAAAACATTTTCTAGAAATAGGTACAAAAATCTTCAAAAGCAGTAAAGGAATTTTCTAGTCAACTAAATAATAATTAAATGCATAGAATATCAAATGCATCATTCAAGCTTTTTCTGTTGGATTATGGTCCTGGGTCTAAATAAATTATAACTGAAATAAGCAATAATTAACATACAAGAACAGGATGTAAAATAATTATCTTAAAACCATTTAAAATTATTTTCACACTGACTGTTCTTTTAAAAGCAACACTTTAAAGGATTCATGGTCTGGAAGATCTGAACCATGTTAATACACTAAAAGTCAGTTTTTAAAATAAACATCTGAAAATGTGCATCAAAAAAGACCTGAAACTAATTTCTACACACGCTCCTATTCTGTTGAACACTGAAATGCTACACATGAAAACAGCAGTTTCACCCAGTGCTTGTGTTCTGCTAATCGCTCTGAATATCATCCTTTGCTTTTTTAGTGTTATCATAAATAATTTCAGCTTAAATGAAACTGCTCAGATAGACAAAACTAAATACATAAATATGTTGTGTATTAAAGGTCCTGACGAGGCACTGGATTATATCAATGCGACAATCCATTAGTGGTGAGAAACACTGGACATGAGAACATGAGACAGAGACCAGAAAAAAAAAAAAAAAAAAAAAAACTTCTTCATGAAATACAGCATTTGGCAGCAATGTAGAGTCCAGCCTCTACTTTCCTGCTATTCTAAATACTCTTTAACATTTAATCTAAAAATTCCCCAGGGTCAAAGTTCACCCCCTGGCAGTACTGAGGAAGCTGTCTTGTATAATTCGTCCCATGACTTTGCCTCACTCCCTCCTGTCCCGTTACTGGGCTGTGGCTCCCTAAACTTGAAGCTCGAATCTGTGCCCACTGTCCATCTCCTGCTCCTTGGGCCCTTCCCTGCTCTCTTCTGCTGCTTCATGACACCTGCGCGTACACGCTCTCTGTCGTCCGGGTGAATCCAGCGCAGGTTGGAGTGTTTAATGTGGTAGCGTGTGTCTCCGTACCACTGAACAATCTCAGTCCGTGTCAGGCCTGTCTTCTGCTGCAAGAGTGTGTAGTCTTCGCTGGTGGGCCACTGGCAGTGCAGGAAGCTCTGCCTCAGCATGTTCAACTGCTCCCATGTCTTCTTCCGGAGGTTGGGCTCGGGACCCAGGCTGGGGTTCCAGCCTTGGAGGAGTGACGGAGACGGAGAAGAGGAGGCAGGAGACGGTGAAGGGACGATAGCGATCTCCCGTCGCTCCTGTTTAACAGAAGCCTGGCTGTCTTTTTGTGACGGCTCCTCACTTTGTTGCTCTTTCCTAGTGTCTGATTCGCTGACTCCATCTTCCACAGGGCCCTGTTGGTCCTCCATGTCCACATCGAGCTCAAAGTCAAGCCCCGCCCCTGAGGCCTCGCCATCCTCCTGAAAATCATCGTTATTCAATTGTTGTCGAAATGTACCCGAGGGCTCTGGTGATTGACTGGGTTTGCTCAGTTCAGCCAGCCAGGACCGACCGCTCCTGCGAAGCTGGTAGCGACTGTCAGCAAACCACTTCCGGATCTCGTGCCGTCCGAGCCCGGTGACGCGCTGTAGCCGTTGCACCTCAGCCTCAGACGGCCAGTTCTTTTGGACAAAACTACGGCGAAGCGCCATCAGCTGGGCTTTGGTCTTCTTTCGCTGCTGGGTTATAGGGGGGCCACAAACCACGGCTGATTTCGATAGGGATCGATAAGTGCTGGAACCCTCAGCCTTGGGCTCGTGAGGAGGTAAATGATTCAGATCTCTGGGCAACTGAGCATGGTCTTTGTCCACAGATGCATTTTGAAAATCATCCACATACTGGTTTTCAGTTTGCTGCTGAACAAAAGGCTCTAAACCATTGCTGTATTGAGGAATGATGCTGTTTTGCCTGCTGTAGTCATTGGCTTCGTCCTGGGAGAAAACTGGTTGTGATGTGTAGTGTGCATAACCCGTATAGTTGTCTGTCACAGGCGCCTGTTTAACACCCTGCTGTAGTGTCTCAGGTGTCCTCTCTTCATGTGCTAAATAATCCTCTTCTTCTTCCTCACCCTCCTCCCCGAGTGACATTCTTTGCAGACGCCGCAGCTTACGGCGCGTCTGCCGGATATCGTCGTCTGCCCAGCTGATTCCATAGCGGACGCGCTGCATCATAAACCACACTTTGACACGCTCGGGTGACAGGGAGCAGCGGCGTGCCAGAGCACTGGCCTCCTGCTCTGTGGGGTAGGGAAAGGCATTAAACGCTTCTACCAGCTCTGAAACTGCATCCAGATCGTTAGTCTGCTCGGAGCGCACCCACACCAGCTTCAGTCCCTCAGACACCAGAGGAAGACACACCAAGTGTGTGTGGTTGAGGCCGGACGTGCCTGAGGAGGCTGCGTCCTCGCTTTGGCTTCCTTTTGTAGACTCTGAAGAGGATGAGGCTTTCCTCTGAGGCAAAATGGAGGCAGGAGAAATGCTTTGGCTGTCTTTGGCAGCAGGTGTGTTTTTCACAGTTTCTTTTTGCTCTGCTGCTGGTACCTGGTTCTCTGCATTGCATGTACTTATGCTGGTCTCTTCTGAGTCCATGGGTGAGGAAGACATGGACCCCTCAGAAAATTCAGACTGTAGAGAAAAAGGGAAATAATGTGAATATGGATTACATCAACTCTGTATGCAGCACTGAAGTTTTGTAAATGAGGCACAGAGGAAACAAGCATAAACTAATATCTGTGTAACTCGCTGTAATCAAGTTAACTTTTACTCTCATCTCATCCAAATACTAAATGTGAACACACCACACAAACTATCTTAAAGCTCACTGCCATCGTGCATGTGATGTTTTGCATCACTTAGCAACAAAACTATAGAGCTTTAAACTGTATAGCTGACTTGTTATTAAGAGTATGTCCAATTAAATTGAACTCCAGGCAGATGTCTAATGAGCAAACTATAGGTGACCCAAAAAAAAAAAACCACTCTATGAAACAGCATAATTAAAAAAAAATTTTTTTGAGATGAAACAGATTGAAATGGGAACCCATCCTTCTTTGGGCAATGCCAGATAGTAGGATTATAAAACATTATGGTTACAGTCATTGAGGAGGATGCCTTAAGGGAAACCAGTGTCAAATAAAGAAAAGGAAATGAGGACTATATGTACTGATAATTATACAGGATGCTCCACATAATCTAAACCGTTTAATAAACAGATCTAAAAAGAAAAGCCTTGATATTTAACAAAGAAAATCAACAATATAGCAGCGCTTTCTCTTAGGAGACGTTTATTTAATATTTATGGAAGGAGTCTCCAGTGTCAGCGCTTTATAACGATTGTGTTGTGGTATAAGAGGAATAAAACACTTCAGCTTCAAGACACGCTGTTACTGTAAAATAATCAAAAATCAGGGTGGTAACGGCATTACACCACACTGGCCTTGATTACTTTCCCATAACAGCATATCCAGATGTGAATTCCTTGAAAACTCATTCATCCATCCATCCTCTGTACCACTTATCCTACACCCATAACAGGGTCGCAGGGAGCCTGGAGTCTGTCCCAGGGGACTTGGGGCAAAAGGCAGGTGACACCCTGGATGGGGTGCCAATCCATTGCAGGGCACAATCACACACACATACATACTCACACCCATTCTCACACACACTACGGACAATTTGAAAATGTCAATCAGCCTACAACGAATGTCTTTGGACCAGGGGAGGAAACCGGAGTTCCCAGAGGAAACCCCTGAAACTCCATGCACATGGTGCAGAGGCAGGATTTGAACTCTAAACCCCGGAGATACGAGGCAACAGTGCTAACCACTAAACCAGCGTGCCCCTCTTCTCCCAAATCAAACAAACATAAACAATACTTTTCATGCACAAACACAGGTATGTGTACTACACGTGCACTAACTCACATTTCCTGCAGGTGGGCTCTTCTGTCCCTCTGAGGTTTGGTCTCGCGCTCCTTTACTCTCCTCATCTTTTGCTGAGCTCGGGCCGGGTAGAGTCGTAACAGGATGGACAGAGTGCAGATGCTGACTGAGAGAGCAGACATCCGCTGCTTTATAACCGCAGATCCGACATTCATAAGCATCACTCGCGTCGCTGTCCCCTGTTTCCGCCTCCGCGCTCCCTCGCGCCTCCAGCTTCCGGTTTTCCTCGCGCTGCTGCCGCTGCTGCTGCTGCTGCTGCGGGGGTTCACACTGCTGCATGGCGACCTGCTGAAGGAGGAGAAAACAACACGGAATATCTAAGCCACAACAAAGCAAACTGCACATACAGCATCACAAGCAAACAGTAAACAGAAATAAGCTATAGGGAGAATAAGCGTTAGAGAAATAACTCTGTAGGGTGAAGTTTTCTCAGAGGAGAGCCACTAGGAGAAATAACTAGTTGAGACATTCCCATAATTCCCAAAATTCCTGTGATATTTCACTGGATTCGTATTTTATCGAAAGGTAATTAGAGTCAAAAAAAAGTGCAAACTGAAAATTAAAGTTTTTGGTGTAGCATTGCAGCATTTAAGATGAGAAATCACACAACACACATGTATTACTAGGTCATGGCTGGTACACTGATATTATGCTATGTTAGCTAATGTTTATTTCTGACTGGATGAACATGAAACAAACCGTGTTCATTAAGGAAAAAATCATTCAAGCAACAGTTTCATGGCGCTGATCATGTTGCTAAACAATTCAAATGTCTCAAAGATCTCAAGCTTCCTAATGCACTAATATGAAGAGCTAAATCTCTTTAAATCTCCTATTCTTTACGGGTTTAGAGCTCTTGTGCCTAACACACCGCCATGACAGTTATGGAGCTCTAACTGTTAAAAGTCATGGCGATGCTGCTGTACACACGGGACAGCACAGCTACATTCCCTATTCCTTCTCTGGCTAAAAGCTAACATTATCGATCTGCTAGTCGGAACAAAGGCTTTTAGCTCTGTGGCTAGCTAACCCGCTGTAACAACATGGCTAGACATCTGAATGAAGCCGCATGAGAGCAGCACAACTGAGCATTTTAGGCAAAACATGTCACTGTCCCGGGATAACAAAGCTGGCCCGCGTTAACGAGGCCGTAATGAGCTGCCAATGTAGGTACACTTGCCTCAGATCGTTGCTGTCAATCTGTCACAGTTTGGTTTGTCGCATCTTCGATGTGTGAAAACAGAAACGCTGAAGATTTCCAGGGGTTCAAAATAAAAGCCCCAGTTCTCCCACATTATCAGTTTTCGTTCATTTTTCATCTAACTGGACCAGAGTGCATTATATCCACATCCAATGTAAACACATATTTTATAGTCGAATAATAATGCTGCCTTCATGTACTAAAATGAGTTCTTGTCCTACAGTTGCAAAGGAACATTACTTCAAGTCATAATTACAGGTGGCACTGGATATAATCAGGTGTAGCTCTCCTGCGATAGACAGACATCCCATCCAGGGAGTATTCCTCCTGCCTTACACCTAGTGTTCCCCGGTTCAGGATCCACACAAACCTGACAAGGATAAAGCGGTTCCTGAAGATGAATGAGTGTTTACATGGTGACTTGTTAATAACCTTTACCCATCATGGGCCATTTCTATCAAGTTAGACTCATGCCATCAGAAATATGATTTTAAATGCAAAAATCTGAATATTATTATTTAGAATTTGTATTGGGTGTATGGGGTGCCAATCTATCACAGGGTACAAACTCACACCCTACGGACAATTTGGAAATACCAATCAGCCTACAATGCATATGGGCTGGGGGAGGAAACCGGAGTACCCCGAGGCGACCCCCGAGCCATGGGGAGAACATGCAAACTCCATGCACACAGGGCGGAGGCGAGATTCGAGCCCACAACCAATTTTATGGTTTGCAAAAGAGCAATCTAAAATGAATTTCATGCTTAGTCCCACCTCATGCCCAGTGTTCCTGGCATAAGCTGTAGAGTATGATTGAAATGTGTAACTCACACACAAGTGGTTGATCCAACTGTCCAGATCAGATACTGGTATTTAGACCTCACAGTTTCTCAGACAAAGCAGACAGCACACCATGTCCTGTTTTCTTTCAGTGAGCTCTTATTTTTCCCTAACTGATATATTTTAAAGTATGTTATTACACTAATTGCTTTTGTTTTATGTTATTGGAACTATGTTATTGCAAGTGAATTTCCTATATTAACTAGATGTGTATTGGCAGAGAACTGCTGCTGGTCTCCTGTACTGCTCATCTAGATTCTTGGATTGTATTTAATTTCATTTCTAAGTCACCTGGAAATGTCAGCTAAATGTCCAGAGGGCAGAGATTCTCATCTAAATGTGAAAACAGGACATCCTAATGCACAGTTTCAGATTAAAGTAATCACTTCGTGGTGCTAACCAGGATATGCATTCCAAAAAACTAGTCTTTACTTTGCTTTTATTGAATAAAAAAGAAACTACAGTCATCTTCTAGACAGAAAAAAATCATTGTGCCTTTTAGGATTCTGTGTACATAGCTTTTAGGTTCTGCCCATAAATAGTATCTTGACAAACACTAGATGTATGTCTCATTAGTTACTTTAAAATATTACGCAATTAACAGTGATAATCATGGAAAGCTTTATTTTAATACTGAAGGGAAGGGAAACAAAATAAGAAGACCAATGATTAGAAGAGTTAAAGAAAATAATTTACCCAATATATATACTTTCTCTTATACAGTCTCAGACGAGAGTAACAACAAGGACTGAGGAAAAATCTCTTCAATAAAGTAGTATCCGAAGGTTCATAGCACTCAAAATAAAACCACATACTGTGAAGAATATTCAAAATCTTAGTCTGAATATTTTTAGTGAGACTTAAAAGAAACTGCTTGGCATATTGTAGTTCTTATTTATTTGTACACTATTATTTTTGCTGTGTGTGTGTGTGTGTGTGTGTGGCTTGATTGTGGTGTGTTTTCTCTTCTAATCAATAATTCTCAGATGCATCAGTGCAATTACATCCTGTCTGTTCATGCTAATTCACTTTCTCATCCCAAGACTACTGAGCTAAAGTAACTGCGCTAAAGACAGACCTAAAAGTGCTGTTACAGAGTCAACGCTGCTCTCTGTCTCTGTATGTTAACTATTTAAATCGAATGACAAAGTTTCACAAGCCTAAAGTGAGTGTGATAATAAAAATGGAAAAAGCAAGCACAGAGTTTATGACTGACAATACATTTGATTTTGCATAAGATCATAAGATCAAAATTTTAATTTAGTGTAGCCTAAATGTTATGCATATATTTTAATTGGAGATTTGTAAATATTGTAGGGATACACAATTTCTAGTAGAAATTTCACTTCTGAATATCTGAAACAAAAGTGAAAATACAATTAGCACATCTTTTAAATTCAGATTTATTGAACCTAACTTTTGTTATTTAAACATTTCTGATTATTTCAGATTCTGTTACATTGTTGTTCTGTTGTTTTCATAATGTGCACCAGAAAAAGGTTTTAAAATCCATTTTTAAACTTACTATTTTATGTGAGATAAAAAAAATCATTCAGTCTTAAATACAGGAGAGATGATCAGTGGTGCTGTGTTTTTATCATCTACTTCAGGACTGAAGTATGGATAGAGTTTCTCAGTGAAAGACTGAGCAGTGAAAGAGTAGATATGAGAGCTGGACTCCACATAATAAAAGGAGACCAGACCCTCCTCATAACCCACAAACACCCCCACCTTCTCCACCTTCTCTCTCAGTGTGAGGGGGACATCAGTGGCACTAGCACAAGACCAGTGCTGATTCTCTTTCCTCAGTCCCACAGTCCAGAATCCATCCTGAGGAGTCAGTGGAATCTCCCCTTTCTGTCAGTGCTCTCTCTTGCGACTCCGAGTTCCCACTCACTTTTCCTTCTGACCTGCACCTCATTATAAAATCTCCCTGAGAAGAAACTCTGCTTGATGACATGAGATGAGGATGAGCTGTATCAGGATCCAGAGTCACATCCACTGAGAGAAACACACAGTGTGTGATATGAGTATGCAGGTAAAAAAAAAATTAAATCATCATCCAGTGGATCATTTTCATTAGGATACATTAGAGGAGACATATTCAAAATTTCTCCCCATGAGGCTCACTTTCCATTTTTTTGAGAACAAACTTATTAATATTCAAACTACTGCATGGTATACCTCAGTGGTGGCTGGTGTTTTTTTTTTTTTTTTTTTTTTTTAATATGGGAAGCACAGGTGTTTGTTACTGAAGTATACATCTGTGTTTTCTGTTTTATCTGCCTGATCTGTTTAATTCTCAGTCTCTCCTCATGAGCAAAAGCATCAAAAGACAAAACTAGAAGTGTTTGCCAGCTAGGCTGCTAGCTCGATTTCACTGAAGAAGGTAGTGACATCTAGACATTTGGATTTATATACAAAAACAGATGCAGAAAATAAAACAAACATAACTTTAAACTTACAATTTATTTACAATATTTACCAATTACAGTGATAAAATAACAAAATATAGTAGCTGTATAAAACTGTTATGGATTTGATTACTGACTACTGAAGAGCTCTGAGTGCTCTGGAAATCTGACTGATGCTAATATGTCTAAGTTCAAGACGGCAGTCATGTTCGTTGCCATTTCAGTGACTGGTAGTTACGTGTGACGTTCCGCCCCTTTGAGAGCTCGCCAGATCATCATCTAGAGAAGCCATGCTTGCAGCCATGACAAGCATGCAATGCGTTGGCCAATAAACATTGAGATAATTTTTTTCTATGCAAACCCACCCACCCACACTCCCATTCATCCCCAGAGAAGCTGCAAATCCAGGTGAGACTCAAAATAACATTAAATGCCTGGTGTCCAATTAGTGTTAATGTTTCCTCCTATTAAAACACAATGTACTTGAATCTGCCACAGGACCCCACAGAGGCCAGACTTCTCTGGGTTTCTATTATCAATGTGTCGGAAAATCTCCAAAGTAGATTTTCAGGCAGGTTGCATTATCCCCCCCCAAAAAAGTTTTCATTAAATGAACAAACAGCACAATACTGCAATGAGATATTTGATACATTATATGGCCAAAGGTTTGTTAACACCTGACCATCACACCCATATGTGGTTCTTCCCCAAACTGTTGCTACAAAGTTAGAAGCACACAATTGTATAGGATGTCTTTGTATGCTGTAGCATTAACATTTCCCTTCACTGAAACTAAGGCCCAAACCTGTTCCAGCATGACAATGCCCCTGTGCACAAAGCAAGGTCCATGAAGACATGCTGTGCCAAGGTTGGTGTGGAAGAACTCGAGTGGCCTGCACAGAACCCTGACCTCAACCCCACTGAACACCTTTGGGATGAACTGGAGTGCAGACTTTGCACCAAGACTTCTCTCCCAACATCAGTGCCTGATCTCACTAATGCTCTTGCGGCTGAATGAGCACAAATCCCCATAGTCACACTCCGAAATCTAGTAGAAAGCCTTCCCAGAAAAGTGGAGGTTATTATAACAGCAAATCTGGAATGGAATGTTATATATAAACATTTCATTTCTGCATTTTAATGAAATGTTAGAGGACGCTGGGTTTTCTGTATAGTCTCTGGGATACATACACTCACTAAGCACTTTATTAGGAACATCTGTACACCTACTCAATCATGCAATTGTCTAATCAGTCAATCGTGTGGCAGCAGTGCAATGCATAAAATCATACAGATACGGGCCAGCAGCTTCAGGTAATGTTCACATCAACCAACAGCATGGGGAAAAAATTTGATCTCAGCTCACCAAAACTGGACAGCTGAAGACTTGAAAAACATAGCCTGGTCTGATGAATCTCCATTTCTGCTGAGGCACACAGATGGTAGGGTCAGAATTTGGTGCCAACAGCATGAATCCATGGACCCAACCTGCCTTGTGTCAACAGTCCAGGCTGGTGGAGGTGGTGTAATGGTGTGGGGAATGTTTTCTTGGCTCATTTTAGGCCTGTTAATACCAATCAATCATCGCTTGAATGCCACAGCCTATTTGAGTATTGTTAGTAACTATATGCATCCCTTCATAGCCACAATTTACCCATCTTCTAATGGCTACTTCCAGCATGATAATGCACCATGTCACAAAGCAAAAGTCGTCTCAAACTGGTTTCATGAAAATGACAATGAGTTCAGTGTTCCTTCCCAGTCAGTGGATCTGAATCCAACGAAACACCTTTGCGATGTGGTAGAACGGGAGATTCACAACATGAAAGTGCATCTGAAATATTTGCAGGAACTGCATGATGCAATCACATCAAAATGGACCTGAATCTCAAAGGAATTTTTCCAACATCTTGTGGAATCCATGCCACAAAGAATTGAGGCTGTTTTGAGAGCAAAGGGAGACACTACCCAGTATTAGTATAGTGTTCCTAATAAAGTGCTCGGCGAGTGTAAAGAAACAGAAAAATAATATTATACGTATATATATATATATATATATATATACGTATAATATTATTTTTCTGTTATATATATATATATAAAAGAAAAGCACATTAGAACAAACAGCATTTTTGTTTGCATTTTCCAATTAAAATTAATATAATTTGTAGATATAATTCTGTAGTGTTAGATCTTGCATTTTGTTTTAGGTCTATTTAATCTTTATTTTTGTCAAACTATTTGCCATTTTTCACTTTTGGCCAAACACTCAAAGTTCAGTGCAGTTTGCAGTGGCCTCTCTAATAAATATAGTTAACTGATGGTAAGAAAATAGTTATTTAATGGCAGTTAAGTTGAAAGTACTGATCGATAGACAGTTAAACTTACCAGCATTTATTTTCTGGCCTGATGAGTGAAAGCAAAACTTATGTTACTGAACCCTTGCAGTGAAACTGCTTGATAGAAATAATGTGAGTTAATTCATTAGACATCATATAAGGGGGTGTGGACGGCATCAAACAAGAAGTTAAACATGTTAAACTACAGGAACAAAATAAACATAAGGTTAGCATAAGGTTAGTATAAAAACATAAGCATAAGGTGAGTATAAAATGTACACATGTTTATAAATTAATCATTTACAAGATGTCACAAATTACCAAACATGGTTCAGGTTAATTAGGACAGCCTTAAAATACAATAAGTGGAGAGAGGAAAAGTGAAGAGATATAATGGATGCATGAAGGGATGCATGAAACACCCCACAACTGTGGCTGAATAATGCACTGATGGATTTTTATGTGCATTAAAGTGTTATTATGATGCTCTTAATAGTCAGGGGAATAAGGTTGACTAGGAAATATAGAATATTACTTTATTACGTAGGATGCAGAGATTTTTATTTAGTGTACTGTGATCATATAATCACAGACTGAGACTGATACTGAGGTTTATTTTTTAAATCGTTATGCTGCATAAATAAATTTAGAACACAATTTATATGTGTGTTTGTGTGATTTTAATTAAAACATACAAAAGGATACAAAAGAGAGAAAAACAGGAAGGAAGCGAAAAACCTGAGTGTCACTGATAAAGCTTACTTTAACTCAGTGTCTTTTGCTCTAAAATGTAAATCCATTGTGGGTTTTTTGTCACGTGAGGTTATTTGTTTGTTTACAGAAGTGAGGACAACACAACTGTTAATTAGGCCCTGATAAATAAAAACATAAAATTGAAGGAGAGTGTTTTCTTTTTACCATGATGTATAACCATTTACCATGATGTATAACCTTTGTCCAAGAAACGGTCTGTGGTAGGTTTTGCTGTGGTGTTTTATGTTTATTTAAAAAAAAAAAAAATCCTGAAAGTGCAGCCTGTCACCTTCTTAAATAGAGAAAATACAGAAATACAGTTGAGAAACCACTTTCCAAGAGTGTGAGCGAAATCCATTTCCCCTGTGTTCTTAATTATAAAAGCATGTGGATGAAACTTGTAGAGATGAGTGGAGGCAGAGAGATAGATTACCATCATCACTGTTGTAGTTCAAAGCCATTTCAGGTGTAATATACTGTAATATATGGAGGGAAAACCTCATTTCCAAAGAAAGAATGAAGTACAGATGAAACTGGCTGAATGAAAGTGTGAAGCAGATACATTAGTAACACAACAGTAGGTTATAAATGTCATGCAACACACTAGAGAGAAACCACTTTTCTAGGTGCACTTATTCTCAGAGTAAAGCCTAGTGTGTAGCTGAGAACCTAAAATAATAACACACACTACCTACTTACTGTGTCTGTACTCTGACAAATAAACATTCTCTACTTTAAAGCATGGATTTAATTACGAATTACTTTACAAGCTACCTGAAATTTACCTTATTACCTGCTGAACACAAAATAATAAAACTAACACACACAGAGCACACACACACAAGCTACTCAACGTAGCAACAGGAGAAAACGTCCTGACTTCGCGCATGCGCACTGACGGAGAAACAGGGGACCTGAATCACTGGAACACCGGCTCTGACGTTTCATGCTGCACAACGGGTTTAATCACCATGGCAACTGCGTACAAATAAATATCATAACGAAAGAAAGTGAAAAGTAGAAACATTCAGCCCTCATAGATGTAGAAATAAGGCTTGCTCGATGAGAAATTTTTCTTTCCTGATGTGCTCCTGAGCTCGATATCACTTCACTACAAAACAGATGAAAGTGGCAGTGACTTACTGTCCCACTCAGCATTTACCCCTTTATCACATAATGACATTCTCCTTTTCATTTCAGTGTGGCAAACCTACTCAATAAAACCGCAGCGGGACTGAAATATTGAAGAAAGCAGAAGGAAAATGTCACTTTACTGCAGAGCTAGCTGGCTTTTCAAACAGAAAATAAAATAAAAGGTGTATTTCCGGGTGGTTAATCCTGGTTCTTGCACTAGTCAGTGTAATCTCCTCACCATGACTTTTCACAGCAGCCACAAAACGGTCGCGTGCAGCAACATGAAACGTCAGAGCTGAAACGTGTCACTGACCAATCAGGTAGCGCTTCCTCATGAATATTAATGAGGCTCCCGCTGTCATCCTACGCTTAAGCAATTTGTTTTCAGTTGGGATAAGAACATTTACTGATGGAAAACAGCACAGATAGAGAATTCATTTATTCATTCATCCATTTCATTTCTTTTTTTTTTAAAGAACAGAATAACCCTGACATTTTTATTTCTAAATAAAAGCTGAATTTGATTGTATTTGTGTTTGATGGAGTTTGAAGGAGAAACAGTTTTGTTCGGTTGTATCTACACAGACATCAGCAGCTGAACGTAATCCATTTTATTGATCAGATTCAATTCTGCAGTAAAACTCAGTGTGAACTGTAAATGATCTTTATTAATATTTGATTTGTAATGACAAAGTTCCACAATCATAATGTGTAAAAAACAGACTGTAGGATTAAAATTAAAAACAAACCCCAGGTATTAAAATAAACTGTACAGCACTTTAAAAGGGAATATGTATTTCTAAAATTCACCAAAAAAAGTAAAATATTTCTTTTTATTCTCAGCATTTAATAGATGATTAAATCTGTGAGGTGAAAATTCATTCAGTGTTAAATACAGGAGAGATGATCAGTGGTGCTGAATTTTTACCTCCTTTATTTAAACAAGGACTGAAGTATGGATAGAGTTTCTCAGTGAAAGACTGAGCAGTGAAAGAGTAGATATGAGAGCTGGACTCCACATCATAAAAGGAGACCAGACCCTCCTCATAATCCACAAACACCCCCACCTTCTCCACCTTCTCTCTCAGTGTGAGGGGGACATCAGGATCAGCACAAGCCTCATACTGATTCTCACCCCACAGAGCCACAGTCCAGAATCCAGTCTGAGGATTCGGTGTAATCCACAACCTCTTCCTGTTAATGTTCTCTCTCACGACTCCTAATGTCCAGTTAGTTTTCCCTCTGACCTGCACCTCATAATAAAATCTCCCTGAGGAGAAACTCTGCTTTCCCACAACACTGTAATAAAAAGTAAATCTCTGTGGTGTATCAGGGAGATCCTGTCGTGTGTCTCCGTGTGTCACTTGTTTTCCATCAGCAGACAGGATGAGTTTGGGATGAGCTGTATCAGGATCCAGAGTCACATCCACTGAGAGAAACACACAGTGTGTGATATGAGTACGCAGGTAAAAAAGATTAAATCATCATCCAGTGGATCATATTCATTAGGATTTATAAGAGGATTTGTAGAAGATTAAATAAGGAAACATTTTTAAATGATCTCTTGTAAAAAGAGAAAACTTGTACAGTTTATGGTAGGAGTCTGTCAAAGATGAGAAATATAAAATGTTTTCCTTCTGAAACTTTAGTGATTTATTTGTGTTTGTAATTTTTGTTCTTCAGGAAAAACAGAAAGAGTCACAGAACAGGAGAGAAAAACATTTGAGGAAAAACTTGATCCTGATGGACAAAATCAGTTGAGCGAGTGTCTCTAGTGATAAATATCTGGTAAGTTTTAGCTTTTGGAAGAGAACACGAGACTCTAAAGTCCATGATGGAGACAAACTGCATTTTTCAATTCTTTTCTAACTCCATGATTATAAATCTCTTAGACTTCTTTGTCCAGCACAACAACAACATTCACCTCTGAGAGGTAAAGAGTTTTATACTCATCACTTTTCCACATACATGGTGGAACAAATCATTCTTTCAGAATAATACATTATTTCCACACAATGTTTTACTAACATTTATAATCTTTCATTTTTACAAGTGAAGCTGAATTCAATCAGATCATAAAGCTGAACAGTGAAGAGTAAAGAACAGTGATTTACTCAAAGGTTTACTCATAAGACACATTTCTTTATTAATCTGATTCAAATCCATGATTGTCTTCTCACTGTTCTGTTGCTATAGTGATGCAGGCGCGCGCTCCGGAGAGGGGGAAGCATTTAATGACAGGAGATGCAAAACGGTACAACACGCTAAGTAAGTTTTAGCTTTTGGAAGAGAACACGTGACTCTAAAGTTAATAATAGAGACACTGCATGTTTTTAAAATAATTTTCTAACTGCATGATTATAAAACTCTGACTTTTTTGCCTAGCACGACAATGTAAGAAGAAGATCAGTCTTTCTAAAGTAGAAAAGGGTTTAAGGGCTTTAGTGCATGGCAGTAATAGGGAGCTATAGTGAGGAGGATAATGAGAGACACTTTAAGACTTCCTTTTAGCTGGAGAGATCTACAGATGAAAATAAGTCTGATGATGCAGTGGTGTAATGCTGATGTGTACATTTTAATATGAGAGGAAATCAGAAACCTCACTGTACCTGCATACTGCTGAATCCTCTTCAGTTCTCTGGAAACTAATTACAGCAAAACATCACCTTCATTAGACTTAAGATGGTTTTATTTCAATATTTTTCTCAATGTAGTAAAACAATATTATAGACTGAAAGTTTCTCACCTGTTTCCTTTAACTTGTCATTGAGTGTTTTAGTGAGTTTCTCATTCAGAGTCTGCTGAAGCTGAGACAGAGCTGTCCTCACAGTGTCCCCACTCAGATCAGTGTTAATACTGATCTCAGTCCAGTTCTTGGTGTGTGGAGGGCTGCACATGGAGGAGTAAATCTACAGTAGAGCAGGAGAGAGGAGAAATCCCTCAGCATGGTGAGTGTTGTTCTGTGATGTTCTGCATTGCCAGGGAGCAGAGAGAGGAACACTGACCTGTAGGAGGTGGAGATGCTCCTCAGTGTGTGAGAGCTGCTCCAGCTCAGTGTCTCTCCTCTTTAGCACAGTGATTTCCTGCTCCAGCTCTTTAATGAGTCCTTCAGCCTGCCTCTCTGCTGCTTTCTGCTTCTCCTCCATCACCTCGAGCAGCTCAGCCTGACTTCTCTCAATGGAGCGAATCAGAGCAGTGAAGACTTCAACACTGTCTGCTTTCTCTTTCTCTGTGCTTCTCTAAAGGAGGAACACATTTTCACTTTCATCATGTAACACTGAATAGTGAACTAATGTTTAATGCAGTTTGTTAATTTCTACAAAATAAAAATAAAACCACTGAGTGTAGCAGATATAATCTCATGTCATGTTTTACACACTTTACTGAGCTCTACTGAGTGTTTGATCTCTTGGATCTTCTTCATTCGGTCCTGAATCATCTGCTGCACATCTGTCTGTGTTTTCCCCAGCTGTGCCTAAGGACAGAGCAGAAGAAAAATAATTGAATTTGATGCTTATTAAATTTGTCCTTCTGTTTTGTTAAAAAGAGGTTTATCATAACTTTCTTTATATATGGTGTAACATATTTTATTATTCTTATTACTAAATTATTTCCTTGGAATTGGTTATGAAATTTGAACTCAAAATCTTCCAATCTGATTTACCCCTCAATAAATTAATTGCATTATGTATAATGAAGTCCAAAGTTGATGTTAATCAGTGTTTCTCACCTTTCTCTCTCTGCTCTCCTCCTCTATAGGAACAGTGTCGTGATTCTTGTGGTCTGTCTCAGTGCAGAACTGACACACACACGTCTGATCATCTCTACAGAACAGCTCCAGAGCTCTCTCATGTTTCTGGCATATGTAGTCCTCCAGGTTCTCCACAGGGTTTATTAGTTTGTGTTTCTTAAGCTTTGGAACATAATTATGAAACTCTAAATGGGATGTACAGAAAGATGCACGACAATCCAGACAGGATTTCAGGGCCTTCAACTTCTCTCCAGTGCAGGCATCACAAAGAACCTCAGGTTTGTCAGGACCACTTTTCTTCTTGAAGTGATCTGCAACCTCTCTCAGTGTTGTATTAATCTTCAGTTCAGGTCTCTTGGTGAATTTGTCTTTACATAATGGACAGTGACAGTGTTGACTCTTCTCCCAGCACTGTGAAAGGCAGCTCTTGCAGAAGTTGTGTCCACATGGAGTGGTGACTGGATCAGTGAACACATCCAGACAGATCGAACACAGCAGCTGCTCTTCAGACAGGAGACTGCTGGAGTCACGAGCAACTAGGATTGATCAAAAAAAGTTACACATTGTTTATAAATAGTGTAGAAATACTGTAATTTGTTTCAGCCTTGTCTCTATACAGTACACTGCATCTGTAGTTCAGGTGTGAAAATCACAGAGCAGAATTTCTACATGTTTTCCTGTACTGATACGAAAAGGCTTTTTATTCTAAACTCACTTACAGCTGAAGTCTAAAGGCACTTGTTGGGGTGTCATTTAATGTTTGTGTAAAATCATTTTTGTAGAATACATTTATGAATTTTTCATTGAAGGTTATATTCAAATGGAGCTCTTACATAAGGGACAAAACACAGAACAATGTGCATTAAAAATAATCAGTGACAGGGTGGTGTGATGACACAAAGTCGTTATCATCCCAGAGCTTATTATTCTTTTCTTTTTTTTTTTTTTTTACATAAAACTGAATATGCTTGAGTGATTTGTTCCTTTTATACAGGATCACTGCATCACTCCAACAAAGTTAAATGTAATTTAAATTTAACTTTAAATTATTACACTTTTTTCAGTTTGTAGTTAAATTAAATGTTGTAGAACATATGCAAAAATTTCAAAAACTTTATGTTCATTAACAGATTAAGTAACTCTGTAACAATCATTGAATTAAAGGCTAATCAGAACAATTTTAGCATGATTATTTGTGCTGATCACGATTACTAATTACATTCCACAATCATATGTTTTAATTTAGCTATATATATTCAGTTATGCATAAATTACTGGCAAAGTTGAGCTGTAGCTTAGCCATAGTGCATTATTCAATTACAGATTTTGCTAAAGAATATTGTATATTATTATGTAACTTCTATGTATATTTCATTAACAGGTTCTATAAAGTTGCTATTATCTGTATCTTTTCTTTTTAGTTTCTAAAAAAATCCAGTTTAGTTAAATATGGAGGGTTTTTCAGACTTTATTAAGTATAGATGAAAGTGACAGTATTTCATGATGCTCTTTTTCATGGTTTATTTCATGTCACTTTTTATGGCATTCAGTGTCACTGAAATAAATAAATATTTAAGTATTTAAAAAGCAAACAAAACATTTTGAATTACATTTAATTGTTTATGCCCCAATTCTAGTTCAGTATTATTTATTTATTGTCACTAAATATATAGTCATTGAATTATTTCATTAAATATTTAAATATTTAACTAATAAAGTCTGAAGATTCCTCCATAGTTACATGATCAGTGTCAGTAAATGACTTTCTAAGATGTTTGTGCATTATAGTGTAATATAGTGTTATTCTTATATGAAAAGAGTGGCTTAAAGTCAGTAGAAAAACTATTAAACCATTAATTGAGATCATTTTTATAACAATTAATTTCAGGCAAAATTTCATAATAGTGACAATTCTTCATTAATGATGTAGCACATCCACCATGCAGTACAAGCCCTTGTGAATTAGTTGTTACTATAGAAACAGTAACTTACTAGTGCATTAATATTTAATAAATACAAAATAACAATAATCATGCATGAGCTGTATAACTTACATGAACCTGGTTCATCCTTGCTTCTCCTTCTTCTGCCTTCTGTTTGTGATGAAGATTCAGCCATTTACTTCCTCCTGTGTTTTTAACCTTTTCAGTAAGAAATCACATCATTCAGTTCACACATGTAACAGTATGAGGTGTTACTGATTAGTGTGTTGGACTCAGCATGCCTGTCTGCAGTGTTAAACCTAAGCAATGACACTGGAAGCATTTCTAACAGAGCTTCCCAAACTAGGGGTCACTTTTATTTACAATTGGGGTCTTGAGTGAAACTCACAATCTCTTCTTTTGAAATGTTACTGGGAGACACATTCAAACAGGCCACATTTAAGTTAATAGCACATGTGATATTTAAGGTTTTTCATGTCTTATCATGACATGCTACACTAGCGTAGTTCAGCAATAAAAACGGACAAATTTCTCCATCCATCTACCTCTAGTAAATTAACTAGCATCATGTCTCAGTTAGCATATTAATGTACTATTAGACTGATATTGACTACTAACACTAACCATTTTTCCAGTATTACAGTTTATGAATTTAAAATCCTCTCATGTAGCCTTCAAACTTACCAAAAGGTCTGTTTTGAGTACCAGTCTTCTGGATTATCTAGATTTTTAGATACTTTTGAACATAAGGTCAGAGTTTTTAATTTGAGATGCAGCTCAGTGAGAACAGTCACAACAGTGATGGAAAATATGAAAGAGAAACAGAACTTGTCAGTGTGTTTAAAGCAATGACTGTATATAAGAGTGGACAACATGGCCCCATTCACTCGCATTGTGCAGTTTTGAAGCCTTTTGGGGTTGAAATGAGAGTCGCCAAATTGTGAAAATTGGAACTAGAGTCTGTGCAGTAGAGACCTTGGAGTCAGAGCATGTGCAGTAGTTATTGCCGGACATGCAGTGGGTCAACCTCTGGCCAGCCCATATTAATGATGGACACTGTACGTTAGCATGCATGCTGATATTACCTGCAGTGCAACAAGATGGCTATCGCCTAACTCAAAGTGACAAATATACTAACCTAAGCAATGACACTGGCAATGACATTCTTCATCTTCATTAGATTGTAATAAACACAGAATTTCACTGATCATTCTCACAGCTCTCAGCTCAGTTACTGTATCATTCACAGTTTCTCACTTCCTGATATGTTTGTATAAGCGTTTATGTTTCACCCAGTGCTCACCTCTGTACTTCTAACACACACCACACACACACACTTACACCTTTCATCCAGTTAATTCAGATTAGCTCAGACATCTGGGCAAATTTAGTCAATAAACATAAAGTTTGTATTTTACCTTGGATTTAAGTGTTCATGCTGGAACTCTCTACTTTTAAGTAGGTAATAAAACACAGCCCCTGTTTTTCACCTTTGCTATCTCAGTTGATCACTGATCATTAAAGACACAGTTTTTAAAACACTGTTATAATCAGCTTGTATTTTGGTGACAGTATTTCAGCAGTGTGTTAGAGACCCTGTCTCTGTCTGACATTGTTAACGTGTGCAGTTTATCCTGATAAATCACACACTGACAAAACCTCTGAACTATAAACCATTCACTGAAGTACATACCTTTATTTCACTTGCCTCTTTTCAGGGAGTGAGAATGGTCTGTATTTATATCTCAGAGTCAGTGAATATCCTGCAGTTAATTTCAGAAATTAATGTAAAAATAAGAGTTTCCTTTCGATGTGATCTAACTGCTTTTCCCTTTCACTTTAGTCACTTCCTTGTTCACTTCATAGTGGCTGATAAAGGGGCAGTTCCACAGTTTGTCTCCACCTTCAGCTTTAGCTTCAGCTCTGCTCATGTGTATTTATACAGTCATTCAGACTGCACATGAAATAACAATAATGTGATTTATTTCTCCTGCAGATTATTGTGATTATCGGATAAGATCTTTTTCTCGTCTTCACATCATTTCATCTTTGTACCAGCAGATAGCAGCCTTTGGAGCAAATGTACACTGTAAGCAATTGCTGTTAATTTACAGCCAATTTTCAACACTAATCTACTGTATTTATGTCATACGGTTTTGTACTGTAGTTAGCAATGCATTGTGGGCTGGTCCATTTCAAGCAATAGCACAGTGGCACTACAGTATGCTAATGTTTTAAATTACAGAACAGTGCAGTATTTTTTGGAAAATGGGTGTTGCACAGTGAATATAGGAGATTGAGTACAAGTTTCACAACAAATTGGTGTAGTCTTCATTCTAAAATTGCTGTTCTGTCAAAGTTCGTTTGTTAAGTTAATTTTCCAAAAGAAAAATAAATTTGCCATTAGGAACTCGGGAGGAGATTTTTTTTCAGAAAGGTCATTTGAAAAGCAGTTTTTGCAGAGGAGGACGCACAGTTCAGAGGACATCTGCTACATATCAACAAGAAGTCCTGCTTCATCTGCATCGATCGGGTTGTGCAGCTACAAATTAGACTGTAATTAAAAACAATCTTATTTTCCTCGCCAGTATCTTATTCATAAAGGTAGTATTACCAGAATTAATGTTTGAAATCAAACTGATGCTCAGCAAGCTGTTTAGCTAGTGACTGTGTGATTTTAAAATGTCACTTATCAGTGAGGCTGAGATTTGAATAACTCAAACATTTATATTTACGTGCATTTTAGAGTCACCAAGTTTCATCAGTCTGTTTTGGATCCTCTGTGAACTTTCTTAAGACTAGGAGTGGCTGTTGCTAGCTAGCTTGCTGGCAGTCTTTTGCCCTTTGTCAATACATTATATGGACAAAAGTATTGGGACACCTGACCATTACACTCATATGTGCTTGTTGAACATCCCATTCCGGATGTAGCCTTGTGGAGGTTGTTTTAATAACGTCCACTGTTCTGGGAAGGCTTTCCACTAGATTTTGGAGCGTGGCTGTGGGGATTTGTGTTCATTCAACCACAAGAGCATTAGTGAGGTCAGGTACTGATGTTGGGTGAGGAGGCCTGGTGTGCAGTCTGCATTCCTGCTCATCCCAAAGGTGTTCAGTGGGGTTAAGGTCAGGGTTCTGTGCAGGACACTCAAGTTCTTCCACTCCAACCTTGGCAAACCATGTCTTCATGGAGGTCACTTTGTGCACAGGGGGACTGTCATGCTGATACGGATTTGGACTAGACACCTTAGTTCCAGTGACAGGAAATTGTAATGCTACAGCATACAAAGACATCCCATACGATTGTGTGCTTCAACTTTTGTGGCAACAGTTTGGGGAAGAACCACATATGGGTGTGATGGTCAGGTGTCCACATACTTTTGACAACATAGTGTAACTACAAATGCCACAAAAAAACACTAAAGAAACTTGATGGTTGAAACGGTGATAATTTCAAGTTTAAAAGTGGCTTATGTTTAAAAGGAAAGCGAGCTGATAGCGTTAGTGGTTACATAGACTACAGTTAAAACATTGATTTCTTTCACTGTTTATTTCATAGCCAACCAAGGTTAATATTGCAACTTGGTTTGAGATTAGAAATTTGATTATTGAACTTTTTGTTTATTTTTCTCCGTAAAAACATCTTTGAAAATGTCTTTGTCTGGTCCCTACGGGTGTGTCACTGCAGCCGATGTTGAGACAACCCTCACTGTACCTGCAAGTCCTCGCCTGATATTGTCTGGTATGCATTTCATTGATAGACATGTTATATACATAGACATATTACATTGTTATTGTTCTTTGAGTTTACAGCTGTTTATGCAAGGTGAGATGCATTCTGATATTGGTATTACTTGAAGTCTCAGGTGGAACAGGGCAAGTCACTAGTGGGGTGCTGGATGATCACGTCTGAGGGCCATGTCATATCTGAGGGCATAACACCAACCTTTTTGATAG
Organism: Pangasianodon hypophthalmus; assembly: GCF_027358585.1. Classification (NCBI taxonomy): domain Eukaryota; kingdom Metazoa; phylum Chordata; class Actinopteri; order Siluriformes; family Pangasiidae; genus Pangasianodon; species Pangasianodon hypophthalmus. Next base: position 12,003,305 of record NC_069713.1, read on the forward strand.
GACTTGCTGCAGTGTTTGCAATCTAAAATATACTCAACCTTCATTATCAAGAAGAAGCGGCCTGTATTCTGGAATACATTCAGAGGTAAGACTCCTTTAATTTCCTCATTGTGACAAGCAGGAGGGAGGGGCCAGGCTGTGAGGACGCACGCCTGGCACCGAGTTGGCTAATCAGTGGGAAAGAGGGATAAACGAGTGGCTGGAGACGCCGAGGCAGAGAGAGAGATGCACACATGTTTTCTGTTTTATGTTCTGTTTATGATTGAACATTACGTTTGAGTTCACTCGGTTCCTGCCTCCTCCTTGCCTGTCGTTGAATTTGTTACATTGGTGCCGAAACCCGGGAAGGAGGAGGGACGCGCTGTAGGAGAGCCCTCACCACTGCAGGAGGATTGCGGCGCCGAGAAAGTGTGGTGCTGGAGCAGTTGCCGGAGGATGGAGGAGTCGCTGCCGTCTGATCGGAAAGGGGTGGAGTCGCTGCCGTCCATCTGAAAGGGGAGGAGTCGCTGCTGGCCGCCTGAAAGGGGAGGAGTCGCTGCCGGCCGCCTGGAAAGGGGAGGAGTCATTGTCGTCCGCCAAAAAATGGGAGGAACGACTGCCGTCCACCTGGGGACGGACGACCTGCTGCCATCCACCAGGAGGCGGAGGTGTGGCTGCCATCCGCCTGAAAAGGGGAGGAGCTGTAGCCGTCCAGCAGGAGGTCCAACGCCAGCGCCCAGCGTCGTGGGGACCGCTTCCCTGCTGGCAGAGAACCAGATGACAGAGTGTCTGGGGACCGGGGAACCACTTTTTTTTTTCTCTCTTTTCGCTCTCTCTCTCTTACTGTCTCTATTGCTCGCTCCTTCTCTCTCCCCATTCCTCCTCTCGGCGCTCCTCTTGCTCTTAGGATGCGGGTCCGGCCGGCCAAAGGACATAGTCGGAATGGCAGCACCACTCCTCCCGAGAGGGGGCGAGGGGGTGTACGTTATGCTGGAGGCCTGAATCTGCCCACAGAGGAGTGTGACAAGCAGGAGGGAAGGGCTAGGCTGCGAGGACACACGCCTGGCACCGAGTTGGCTAATCAGTGAAAGAGAGGGTTAATGGAGCAGCTGGAAATGCCAAGGCAGAGAGAGAGAGAGACCGTGAGATTGTTACACTGGTGCTGAAACCCGGGATACTTGCGGAAGATGCCTTCATGGCCGAAATCATACGGTGTGGGGCTGGCCCGAACATCAGTGGGCGGCCCGTCTGTTGCTGCTCCTAATGGGTGAAGCCCAATTCGCGGCCCAGCAGCTGCCGGTCGCCAACATGCTGGTCTACCTGGACCTGAAACGGGTTTTTCAACGGGTCGGCCGCACCCCAGAACAGAAGATAAAACAAAAAACACGCATGCATCTCTCTCTCTGTCTCAGCGTCTCCAGCCTCTCCTTTATCCCTCTCTCCCAATGATTACCCAACTCTGTGCCTGGCGTGCGTCCTCACAGCCTGGCCCCTCCCTCCTGCTTGTCACACTCGTCGTCAATTTTTTTTTTTTTTTTGACAATAGCAATTCTTGAAACCTGAATCACCAGAAATCATTACTTTGCATACTTAAAGGGATAATTTGATTTTTAACATAAGATGGTATTACTGACTTACTGGTATTGACACAGACATTGACTAAGGCAGGCCTGATCAGAAATCTCCTGGCCAGCTGGACAATTTTTGGGCAAAAATGAGTAGCGGAAGATGCGGTCAGGTAACAAAAACATTTTAAGCCACAACACACCAAAAAACATGAAACATTCTCAAAGGAATACAAATGACATACAGTATATACAGTAACTCTGCTGCTTGATGCCTGTCCGATCTGTCTGTATCTTGAAAATATTTTTGTGTTGAATTATGCTAGTGTATTACTATGTAGTGGAGCCGATTTTCAAATCACACTGCCTGTAAGCTTGAATAGAGGCGTAATATGTGAACTGGCTCCAGTGCGTAGTAATACACTGGCAATTTTCAACAACTAAAATAGTTCCAAGAAATAGAAAATCAGGCAGCAGAATTCTACAAAATACCTCATGATGTCAGTACTATGACATACCAAAGGCATGTAGGTATACATGAGACAATTGCTTTTAATTTCATCACCTTTCTGGAGGAATGAAGCATTGTTTCAATGTGCTGTAAGGGTACCAACAATTTTGTCCACATCTGTATAATTCACTAACATGTAGAACCAAAATTAACAACAATAACCTGAAATAAAAGTTTTCTGTAGGGGTTTATCAGTCTCTCACATCTCACAGAAATCTTGGCCCACTCTTCTTTACAACAGTGCTTCAGTTCATTGATGTTAGAGTGCATTCGTTTATACACAGCTCTTTTAAGATCCTGTCACAGCATCTCAGTGGGATTGAGGTCTTTGACTTGGCCATTCCAACACCTTTAGATTCAGTTCGACTCAATTTGCTGGTGTGCTTGGGATCATCGTCCTGTTGCATGACTGCATGACACAAGCTGCAAGACAGATGGCCTCTGAATTTGCCCACTCCTGGTAAAATTGGCAACTGTCTTGAAGGCTCTCCACTTGTAAACAGTCCTTCTCACTGTAGAATGGTGAATTTCAAATTGTTTGGAGATGGCCTTATAACCATTCTCAGATTAATAAGCAGCAACAATTCCTTCCCTGAGGTCATGGCTGATGTCTTTTCTTCTTGGCGTGATGTGTACACACACACACACACACACACACAACCCTGAGTGCTCTAGAACACCAAAAAATTTTTTATAGAGGTAGTCACACTTCTTTATGATGAAATAATCTTTAATATTTCTTTAGTAGCACCTGGCTGCTAATTACTCTCTTAATGATTGTGGAAGATAGAAGGGTGTACATAATTTTTTCCACCTGGTTTCTTAATGTCAGTTTACTTTTTGGGAAAAAATGACTACATATTGAAATCTACTGTGTGTTTTGTTGTCACCTGAGGTTTGTTTATAGAAGTGAGACCACCAAAATTGTCATTTAGGCCCTGATGAATAAAAACATAAAATTGAAGGAAGAAAGATTCTATTTCCTTTGTCCAAATGTCCAAGAAACATTCTTTAGTAGGTTTTGCTCAAATTTAAAATCAAGGGGAGGCCAGTTAAATCTGTTCCCCTTTGAATTCTCACTGGGACAACATGCACTATGAGTCACAGTTCCTAGGAGAACTCATAAAACAGAGACATTAGTGAGATCATGGTAGTACTTTAAATTGATCCTAACTGTTATATAATGAGGGAAACTTCTTTTAGGAGCATTGATAAATCTGTTCCCCCTGTGTGCTCTCATTGTGAAAGCATGCAGCAGGAGTGAAGCTTGTCGATGACAATTTTAATACAGTACAATACAGTATGAGTGCAGTGCATCAAATCTATAATAGGTATAATATACAGCTGTGATATGTTTTCCATGAGCACTGGGTAAATCCTTCTGCAGTAGGACAGTAATGAGATGGAAAATGGATGAATCTAATATGTGATTTTTAAGCAGAAATGCATTGCCAGTATCATTCCTGGTACTGGTTTCTACACCAGATATAATATGTCAGGGGGAAGCTACTTATTTACGGGCCCCAGTTACACCTGTTACCTGTGTGTTTTCACTCTAAAGGTGTGTAAGGTTTGAGTAAATGTTGCTGCGTGAAAAACATCATTATTGTACTTTAAATTCTTCTCTAGCGGTAATACACAGGGTGAACCACATTTCTCAAGGCTCCGATTAGATCTGCTGGTAAAACACAGACACATTACTAGCATTGCTGTAGAATTTTTAATTATAAACCAGTCGGAATATACTGGAGAAACCACTTTCCAAGAGTGTGAGCGAAATCCATTTCCCCTGTGTTCTTAATTATAAAAGCATGTGGATGAAACTTGTAGAGATGAGTGGAGGCAGAGAGATAGATTACCATCATCACTGTTGTAGTTCAAAGCCATTTCAGGTGTAATATACTGTAATATATGGAGGGAAAACCTCATTTTCAAAGAAAGAATGAAGTACGGATGAAACTGGCTGAATGAAAGTGTGAAACAGATACTTGAGTAACACAACAGTAGGTTATAAATGTCATGCAACACACTAGAGAGAAACCACTTTTCTAGGTGCACTTATTCTCAGAGTAAAGCCTAGTGTGTAGCTGAGAACCTAAAACAATAACACACACTACCTACTTACTGTGTCTGTACTCTGACAAATAAACATTCTCTACTTTAAAGCTTATATTTTAATACAAATTATTTTACAAGCTACCTGAAATTTACCTTATTACCTGATGAACACAAAATAATAAAACTAACACACACAAAGCACACACAAGCTACTCAACGTCGCAACAGGTGAAAACGTTCTGATTTCGCGCATGCGCACTGACGGAGAAACAGGGGACCTGAATCACTGGAACACCGGCTCTGACGTTTCATGCTGCGCAACGGTTTTAATCACCATGGCAACCGCGAACAAAGTAAAAAAAAACAATATCATATTGAAAGAAAGGGAAAAGTAGAAACAGTCTTTAGAAATAAGGCTTGATTGATGAGAAAGTTTTCTTTCCTGATGTGCTCCTGAGCTCGATATCACTTCACTACAAAACAGATGAAAGTGGCAGTGACTTACTGTCCCACTCAGCATTTACCCCTTTATCACATAATGACATTCTCATTTTCATTTCAGTGTGGCAAACCTACTCCATAAAACCACAGCGGGACTGAAATATTGAAGAAAGCAGAAGGAAAATGTCACTTTACTGCAGAGCTAGCTGGCTTTTCAAACAGAAACTAAAATAAAAGGTGTATTTCCGGGTGGTTAATCCTGGTTCTTGCACTAGTCAGTGTAATCTCCTCACCATGACTTTTCACAGCAGCCACAAAACGGTCGCGTGCAGCAACATGAAACGTCAGAGCCGAAACGTGTCACTGACCAATCAGGTAGCGCTTCCTCATGAATATTAATGAGGCTCCCTCTGCCAGTCAGGATAATAACATTTATTGATGAAAAACGTCATTTCCGCATTGTACCAGCAGATGGCAGGAGGATTCATTTAATCATTCATTCATTTCTTTTTTTTAAAGAACAGCATAACCCTGACATTTTTATTTCTAAATAAAAGCTGAATTTGATTGTATTTGTGTTTGATGGAGTTTGAAGGAGAAACAGTTTTGTTCGGTTGTATCTAAACAAACATCAGCAGCTGAACTTAATCCATTTTATTGATCAGATTCAATTCTGCAGTAAAACTCAGTGTGAACTGTAAATGATCTTTATTAATATTTGATTTGTAATGACAAAGTTCCACAATCATAATGTGTAAAAAAACAGACTGTAGGATTAAAATTAAAAACAAACCCCAGGTATTAAAATAAACTGTACAGCACTTTAAAAGGGAATATGTATTTCTAAAATTCACCAGAAAAGTAAAATATTTCTTGTTATTCTCACCATTTAATAGATGATTAAATGTGTGAGGTGAAAATTCATTCAGTGTTAAATACAGGAGAGATGATCAGTGGTGCTGAATTTTTACTTCCTTTATTTAAACAAGGATTGAAGTATGGATAGAGTTTCTCAGTGAAAGACTGAGCAGTGAAAGAGTAGATATGAGAGCTGGACTTCACATCATAAAAGGAGACCAGACCGTCCTCATAATCCACAAACACCCCCACCTTCTCCACCTTCTCTCGCAGTGTGAGGCGAACAAGGGGACCAGCAAGAGCCAAGTACTGATTCTCATTCCTCAGAGCCACAGTCCAGAATCCAGTCTGAGGATTCGGTGTAATCCACAACCTCTTCCTGTTAATGGACTCTCTCACGACTCCTAATGTCCATGCAGTTTTCCCTCTGACCTGCACCTCATAATAAAATCTCCCTGAGGAGAAACTCTCCTTTCCCACAACACAGGAATAAGAAGTAAACCTCTGTGGTGTATCAGGGAGATCCTGTCGTGTGTCTCCACATGTCACTTGTTTTCCATCAGCAGACAGGATGAGATGAGGATTTGCTGTATCAGGATCCAGAGTCACATCCACTGACAGAAACACACAGTGTGTGATATGAGTATGCAGGTAAAAAAGATTAAATCATCATCCATTGGATCATATTCATTAGGATTTATAAGAGGATTTGTAGAAGATTAAATAATGAAACATTTTTAAATGATCTCTTGTAAAAAGAGAAAACTTGTACAGTTTATGGTAGGAGTCTGTCAATGATGAGAAATATAAAATGTTTTCTTTCTGAAACTTTACTTTAGTGATTTATTTGTGTTTGTAATTTTTGTTCTTCAGGAAAAACAGAGAAAGAGTCACAGAACATGAGAGAAAAACATTTGAGGAAAAACTTGATCCTGATGGACAAAATCAGTTGAGCGAGTGTCTCTAGTGATAAATATCTGGTAAGTTTTAGCTTTTGGAAGAGAACACGAGACTCTAAAGTCCATGATGGAGACAAACTGCATTTTTCAATTCTTTTCTAACTGCATGATTATAAATCTCTTAGACTTCTTTGTCCAGCACAACAACAACATTCACCTCTGAGAGGCAAAGAGTTTTATACTCATCACTTTTCCACATACATGGTGGAACAAATCATTCTTTCAGAATAATACATTATTTCCACACAATGTTTTACTAACATTTATAATCTTTCATTTTTACAAGTGAAGCTGAATTCAATCAGATCATAAAGCTGAACAGTGAAGAGTAAAGAACAGTGATTTACTCAAAGGTTTACTCATAAGACACATTTCTTTATTAATCTGATTCAAATCCATGATTGCCTTCTCACTAGTCACGTTTACATGGACACTTTTTGTTTCAATCAGAATGAAATCAATCAGATTGATTAATCCGATCGCAGTGTTTACAAGAACGCTGAATAAAGTAATCGGGCTGATATGTGCGTTTACATGACAGAATCGGATTTGATCTTCCGACATGCGCACAGTGCACAAATACACGTTTCCCGCTGTTCCAACATGCAGATACTAGCAGCCACTCTCTTGCCATTGCTTCTTTTTTTCGTTTTAAAAAGCGGACTTAACATTTGCCTATTTCAGCTGCTAATTAGAAGACGACGAGCGTGTGATGTTTTGTGCGGTACTGCGTGTATTTATCAAGCAATTAAAATGCCCAGAACAAGGCATCTGTGGATGAGGGTCTGAAGCAAGGACTGGTGGGACAACGTCGTCTTGCACCACTTCACAGACGAGGAATGGAAGGAGAATTTTAGGATGACACGAAAGTCATTTATGACACTATGCTCAATGGTGGAGGGGAACATGGCACCTGGTGAGGCTACGGTCAGAGCCCCAATACCGCTGACAGCCGTGCGTCATACGTCATTACGTGATTTGTAAGTCATTGCACATGTGCAGAACTATCTGGTTTCATTTTCAACCCGATGAAGTGTTTACATGTCCTCTCCATCAGATTAGAAAAGGTTTAAACCACCCCTTACGATCCGAATGAAATTTTAATCGGTTTTGGCCAATTCATTCCGATTGACGTGTTTACATGTGACTTTTTAGATCTGATTGTGCTTCTAGTCCAATTACGATCGGATTATTAGTGTCCATGTAAACATAGCTACTGTTCTGTTGCTATAGTGATGCAGGTGCGCGCTCCCGAGAGGGGGAAGCATTTAATGACAGGAGATGCAAAACGGTACAACACGCTCCAGGCTCGATTGCCTTTGCCTAGCCCTGAGTAACCCGGATGTTAAACTTGAAGTTTTTCCGTGTTGAATTTTGTAGCCTGAATTTGATTGGTTGAATTTGAGCTCTGAAATTAGCAACCTGAATACAGATTTCTGAATATCTGAAAACTGAATTATTCAGTCAGAATAAATATATTTGAATATAGATACTTGATTTTTTTTGAAAACCTGAATTTTTAAAATATGAATCTCTGAACACTGAAAAAAGAGATAACTTGAATTTCAAGGATATTCATTCAAAATAAATACAAATGTGATTTCCAACCGTATATATTTCAATATTATGAATGTAATGGTCTTTAATTTTCACTATTTACAATTCTATTTATCTACTATTCTATCTACTATTTACTACACACACACACACACACACACACATATATATATATTCAAATCTTTATGTCACTTTCTTACTCCCATACACAGACACACATAACTTCTCAGCAGATATTTTCAAACTCACACCAAAATAAAAGTAGCTAGTTTAACGTTTACTTCCGATCAGCGCTTAGCAACAACACCTAATAATTTATAATAATTTTTAAATTACCAAATAAACAATCATCCACTGTCTGTAAAGAAATATAACCGCATTTTTATCAGTCTCCTCTCGAGTTTGTGTAAAAAAAAAACGGAGTTATTTATTTGTTTCTTGTTCCTCTGTTTTTAATGTAAATGACTGATATGAAGTTTGAGGAGTTTCATCTTGACAGAGTAAACTGTAGTTTTATGAAGTTGTTATATTATCTGCCCGCTAGATGGCAGTGAAAGATCACACACTCTACACTTACACACTCCTATCAGAAAACGTCTCCAGGTTACGTATGTAACCATGGTTCCCCGAGGGAACGAGACGCTGCGTCAAGAAACGCTATAGGAACGCCCCCGCGTGACCGCGCTCTGAATCACGTGTCTAATCCGTCCAATGGATGGGCGAGATGTCACGGGCGGGGTGACGTAGCGACCCGGAAGCATAAAAGCCAGAGCTTTGCAGATGTCCCACCGCATTGCAGATGTCCTGTAAGGACACACCTGCCAGAAAGGCCTTAGAGGCCGCCACCGCTCGGGTAGAGTGAGCCTTGACCCCCAGGGGACTGGGGAGACCAGACGACTCGAAAGCCAGAGAAATGGATTCTACAATCCACCGGCTGAGGGTCTGCTTAGAAGCAGGAAAACCCCTCTTAGGGGGACCAAAGCAAACAAGCAACTGGTCCGCCTTTCTCCACAGGGCAGTTCTGTGGACGTACGCGTCCAGTGCTCGCACTGGACACGTACAATTGAGCTTCCGATGGTCGGTCTCCCTGAAGGGAGGAGGACAGAAAGCCTGCAGCACGACCGGCCGTGGTGCCGAGGAGGGGACTTTCGGTACGTACCCCGCTCGGGGGTACAAGAATGCTTTGGCCAAACCAGGCGCAAAGTCTAAATAGGAAGGGGCCACCGAGAGGGCCTGAAGATCCCCCACTCTCCTAAGAGAGGAAATTGCCAAGAGAAAGGCAGTTTTCAACGTCAGAAGACGGTCCGAAATCTCCTCTATGGGCTCGAAGGGGGGTTTGCAGAGAGCCTCTAAAACCACGGCCAGGTCCCACGAGGGGACCCGAGATCGAGCTGGAGGTCTGATCCTCAGCGCACCGCGGAGGAAACGTGTCACCCAGGGGTGCCTGCCCACTGACTGGCCATCGAGAGGGGCGTGGCAGGCCGCAATAGCCGCCACGTACACCTTCAGGGCAGAGTGGGTCAGTGCCGCAGAGAGGCGGGCCTGCAAGAACTCCAGCACTGTACCAACTGGGCAGTGAACAGGGTCAAGCCGGCGGTCTCCGCACCAGGAAGTGAAAAGTTTCCACTTCAGGGCGTACAGAGGGAGCTCTGGACTGGAGGATGGTCTCCACAACCTCGGTTGAGAGACCGGAAGCGCGGAGTTGTGCCCCCTCAGAGGCCACACCCACAGCTTCCACAGCTCCGGGCGGGGGTGAAGATGGCCCCCCGCCTGTGAGAGGAGATCCCTCCTGATCGGAATCTCCCATGGGGAGCCGTCTAGGAGGGAAATCAGGTCCGAGAACCATACTCGGCCCGGCCAGAACGGGGCTACTAACAGTAGACGAATTCCGTCCCGGCACACTCTCTCCAGAACTCCCGGGAGCAGAGCGACCGGAGGAAAGGCGTACAGACGCAGCTTCGGCCACGGCTGTACCATGGCATCCAGTCCAAGAGGAGCTGGATGAGTCAGAGAGAACCAAAGGGGACAGTGCGACGTCTCCTGCGTCGCAAACAGATCCACCTGGGCTCTGCCGAACATACGCCATATGAGCTCCACCACCTCGGGGTGGAGTCTCCATTCCCCGGGCACCGGCCCCTGCCTCGACAGGGCGTCCGCTCCCACGTTGAGATGACCAGGGATGTAGGCCGCTCTCAATGAGAGGAGGTTCCCTTGGGACCACACAAGGATCTGGAGCGCCAGCCTGTAAAGGGGGCGCGAACGCAGACCTCCCTGGCGGTTGATGTAAGAGACCACTGTCGTGTTGTCGGTGCGCACCAACACGTGGCGGCCTCTTAGGTCTGGGAGAAAGTGTTTCAGAGCTAGAAACACGGCCAGCATCTCCAGGCGGTTGATGTGCCAAGTGAGATGGCGGCCGCTCCACAGACCACGGGCAGGACGGCCACTCATGACCGCTCCCCATCCGGTGAGGGACGCATCCGTCGCTAGCACTACGCGGCGACCAGGAGCTCCCAGGACCGGGCCCTGAGACAAGAACCCAGGTTCTCTCCACACAGCTAAGGCACGGCGGCATCGCCGCGTGACCTTGATCATGCGGAGCGGGTTTCCTCTGTTTCGGAAAAACCCCCTGGTCTTGAGCCACCACTGTAGGGGTCTCATGTGCAGCAGGCCAAATGGTATCACGTTAGACGCAGCTGCCAATAGGCCCAGCAGTCTCTGAAACTGCTTTACAGTGAGTGACCGGCCTACTTTCGCTCTCGCGACCGTTGTGAGGACCGACTCGATCCGAGCAGGAGACAAACGTGCCTGCCTCGTGGTCGAATCCCACACGACGCCTAGATAAGCGGTTCTCTGAGCTGGAGAAAGCACGCTTTTCTCGGCGTTTAGTCTTAACCCCAGTTCCTTCATATGGGCGAGAACGGCATCTCGATGCCGAGCCGCCATCTGCTCTGAATGAGCTAAAATCAACCAGTCGTCGATATAGTTCAGTATGCGGATGCCCTGTAGTCGCATAGGAGCCAGGGCAGCATCCATGCACTTCGTGAAGGTGCGGGGTGAGAGTGCTAGGCCGAAGGGAAGAACCCGATACTGGTAAGCTTCGCCCCCGAAAGCGAACCTCAGGAACTTCCTGTGCGGGGGAAGGATGGAGATGTGGAAATACGCATCTTTTAGGTCAATCGTGACGAACCAGTCCTCTGACCTGATCTGAGACACGACCTGAGTGACTGTAAGCATCCTGAACTTCAGTCGAGCGACTGAGAGGTTCAATTGCCGCAAGTCCAAAATGGGACGCACCCCTCCCCCTTTCTTGGGAACAATGAAGTACCGGCTGTAGAACCCTGACTCTCTGTCGTGAGGAGGGACCACCTCGATGGCCTCCTTCCTCAGGAGAGTACGTACTTCCTGCTCCAATACCAGAGCCTGCTCGGGACCCACCACAGTGGGAAGAACCCCAGAAAAACGAGGTGGAGGCGAGCCGAACTGAATTCGGTAGCCTCTTTCTACAGTACGCAGGACCCAATGAGACACATTCGGCAGAAGTTTCCACGCTGCCAGAAAGCTCACTAAGGGAATCAGTCTCTCGAGACTGACCTCTGGTGTAATAGAAGCGGTTAGCTGGGTGCCCTGAGGCGGCGAACCGACATGGGGGAAATGAGCTAACCGCTGCGAAGGCCTCAGGAGAGGCCACGAGCCTCCCAGACCCGCTACGTTGCCGGGCGAGAACTGGGAGAGGCGCTTGCCGGAGACTGCTGCACCCTGAAGCACCATAGGTGGCAGGGTTGGCAGATCGACCTCCTGAGGGCACTGGGGGGACCCGGGCACCGTAAGATGAGGTGTACGCCGCGTCGCCCCAGAGGGGCCCGCCCTCGAAAGCCCTGGGCCAAAACCATCAGGGCTTCTTAGCCGCGGCCCTTCTGGACATGAGGACGGTCCTCAGACCCGCCTTAGTGCCTGAAGGGCCGGGCCCAGAGCGTCGTCGCGACTCCTGCTCCCGCCTCGGGGGAGCACGGGAGGCGACGCTCTGCTTTTGGGCCTCCCTGTAGGAGGGGGCCGTACACGGAGGGGGCTGCCCCCGCCCGGCAGCCCCACGAGCTAGAGAGCGACGGGGGAGGAACCGCTGGAACGCCGCCGCCTGAGCACGGTCCTGCTGGTATCTCTCGACGACGGAGTCTACCGCGTCGCCAAACAGGCCCGAGGGAGTAAGCGAGGCGTCCATGAGCACGACCCTGTCCTTCTCTTTCATATCGGACAGGGTCAGCCAGGGATGCCTCTCCGCCGCCACCAGGACTGCCATAGACCGACCGATAGCACGGGCGGTCTCCTTGGTGGCGCGGAGGGACAGATCAGCGGCCCGCCTGAGCTCAGCTACCTGCTCAGACGTACTCTCCCCCTGCTCATCCAGCTCTTTAAGCAGGTCAGCCTGGTACGCCTGTAACACCGCCATGGTGCCTGACCTGCTGCCGTGTACGCCTTGCCTACCAGCGCTGAGGTGGTCCGCAGCGGCTTGGTAGGCAACGCCGGAGCCTTCAGGGACGATGCAGCAGCAGGGGACAGATAGCTGGCTAGCGTCTGTTCAACCCTGGGCATCGCCCTGTAGCCGGAGTAGTCCAGCCCCGCCACATTAGCGTAATGGGAAGAAGTGGGGCTGAACAACCGGGCTGAAAACGGCCTATTCCAGGACCTCGACACCTCAGTGTGGAGGTCCGGAAAAAAGGGCAGGCTCCGGGGCGGAGGTGGCGGCCTACTGCGCAAAAAACGCTCCTCCAGTCTAGAGCCCTGAGGCTCAGGCCGTGACTCAGCGGGCCAGTCAATGCTAAGCTTAGCGACTGCCCACGCAACCACCTCGAGCAGCTCCCCGTATTGAGGAGACTGCGGCTCAGGGTCGACGCTCTCCACATTTACCTCCTCGGAGGACGATAGGTGGAGCGCCGAGTCCGCTCCCCGGGGGGACGAAACCGCAGAGCGTGCTTCCGAGCCCAGGGAGGGGACAGAGGACCTGGAGGGTGAGGAAGGAGAAAGGGACGGGCCCGTCTCCATTCCCTCCGCCAGGTCCATCTGCGAGCCCCACGAGCGCAACCACCGCTCTGCCTCGGCAGAAGCGGGGCCGGCACCGCGAGGCACGCTAGTGAGGGCTCCCTCCTCAAAGAGAGCCCAGCGGGAGCGGAGAGTGTGCAGCTGTAAACGCTCACAATGTGCGCAGCCGGCTCCCTCGAGAGCCGACTGAACATGCTCCGCTCCCAAACAGGCAACGCACAGACTGTGTGTATCCCCGCCCGTAATAAATAGCGGACAGGGAGGAACACACGGCCTGAAGCGCTGCCCGCTCTCGCCCTTCGTCTTATCCTTGGCTTTAGGCATGCCAACGATAAAACACCAACCAGACAGAAAATAGACAGACAATAAACACAGAGCGCTTGCTGAAAACAGGAAGCTAACGCGGGGCTCGCCGCTCGGGCTTTTATGCTTCCGGGTCTCTACGTCACCCCGCCTGTGACGTCTCACCCATCCATTGGACGGATTAGACACGTGATTCAGAGCGCGGTCATGCGGGGGCGTTCCCATAGCGTTTCGTGACGCAGCTCGAGTTCCTGAAGGGGAACCCCTGATGACACTGAGAAACACTGCTACTTGTTTATCATCACTGATGTCGTTAGCCTCGACAAAATGCTCAGACCATTCGACCATTGCTCCCTCGCTTCGTCCAATGCCTCGACATGCCCGATGATAGAAGCCATTGTGTAATCTTGATTGACAGCTTGATAACAAGCAGTGGGAACTTTGCACTCATCACCAATTTGTGTTATTTTTGCATTAGTATGCTAATGATTCTTAGCTGGATATTGTGTCCTTTTTATCACACTGATTTATGTCTATTCTCCGTTTCAGGAACACAAACACGACACCAGGATGGCTGCCACAACACAGTGTTTCCTTTCCTTTATTCTTGGCAACTCAAAAACGTCTCAGATTGGAGCGCCCTCTAGTGGTGAACAGGTAAGGGTGAATTATCCCAAAGACATCAACAAGCAGTTAAAAACAAAAATAATGACAGCATAAGAAGGATTAAAACCCCACACACACCTCTAGTTGAGAGTGATTATGAACTGAAGTGGAAATGCAGATTTCCACTTCAGAAATGCAGAGGCAGATTTCCCACTCCATGCTGTCAGTGCTGCTCTTTCTACCTCTTAGTGATGTAACTGAATACGAGTACATTCAGACAGGACAGATAATGTGTTATAAACTGATATAAATAAGCTTACTGATTCTTTTAGAAAGATTTCAGGAGGTTTTTACTTTCAAGCAATGCGCCTCGAGCCAAGTTCATTAACATGATACTGATTTTGGGTTGTGATTTTGGGTTGTGGCCAAAAATATTATCACAATAAATCTTTCTATATTGATCGATCTGGATAATTATTACAATATAGAATTTCATAACACTGTCACACTTTTTACAGAATACCCTTCTAAATAATGCTGACTGAATAAAGCAAGTGTTCATTACTGTTTACAATATTTAAATATTTATTACCAGAACATAATATACATCTACACAGTCTACAAAATATTATACAGATCTACATGGAAGAACTCTTATTTCTCCACTGTACTTAGTGGCATCATATCTTTAGCCCTGAAACAGGTTACAGGTTTCCACCTTCCATGTGGTAAATTAAGGGACAACCCCAGCCCCTAATTTCAAAATTCAAACTTGTTGCTGCCTTTAAACCATTTTCCTGCTTCTGTGGATTTATTATTATTAATATTTATTATAATTTCAACAACATTTATAATCATAGAAGAATGATGATTTGACATTGTATGGATGGTTGAATAGAAAAAGGATCAGCTGAGTCTGTTTTATCTTTAAGTAAAAAAAAACCTTAAATAGATCATATTTATGAATTACAATATCACAAACTGATATGGTTTTTTCTGGACTTTTTAAACTGTAAATGGACATATTTATAGAATGTAAACTATCATATTTATTAATTATAAAATAAATCTAATAATTTTGACCTCTAAAATCTCTGAGAATGAATGGAATATTATCAGCATGATTAGGTTAAGGGCTAGTTATATAGGCTAATATAGTTAGCATGATGGTATCTGACTTTTTAGAAAACGTGGCTACTAATTTACACAATACAATAGTTAGCCTGATGTTAGCTAGCTGGATAGTGCTGCTGTTAGCCTAAGGGCCTAATTATGATACAGCTATTTTTTTTAGTAAATCATACTGGACCATATCCTGTCTCACATATAGACCTACTTCCCCACTCTCTTGTGTTCCACAGGTGAACTTAAATTGAAACACCATTTTTAAAGAACCGCATGACTAAGTCTCCAAAACCAGGGCAACAGTGACACTGACGTGACATTGATCTCACACATCATGTGCCCATCAGTCTCTGCCCCATAACACTGATTTTGAGCTTCTCCGCTACTTCTCTGCATGGGATATGGCCCTGAACTGTATTCTGGGCTTAACTGCTCTTCGTAATGCTTCAGATATCTGAACCGGAAGTGTGGTGGTCTTTCTCTGGAACAATGTCATCAAGAGTAGATGACCCACCTTCATCTTCACTTTAGCTCTCAGGCCTCTCTCTACTCGAAGTGATTCCCTCAAGTGCAGTTCAGTGTGCAGCCTGATTGGCTGTTGTACCAGCTTTGCACCAACCCTACATGCATCCGTTAGCTCTTTCAACAAGACGGGGAAAAAAGAAATGAAAGTCTAGCAAATTTGAATCCCTCAGCTTATCATCGTTATCGAGGAAAACTTTATTCCGATACTAATCAATATTGTTTTATTGCTCAGCACTAGTTTTTCATCAGTTTGCTCCACGACCTGAACACTGCCTTACTGATCTCCAAAATCAAACCATATTTCTACCATGTTCCTTTAAAATCTCTCTCCAGTTATAATCACCATCAACATTATTTGTGAAGTGTTACATTTTACAATTCATTGTAGGCATATTTATAATGTATATTAAAAAATTATTTAACATACAAGATTCTCAAGCACTATTTCTAGGTCTTTATTTAAATGTAAGCGAATGTGTGACATTGACCATGTTAACTGCTTTGTACAAAAGGTCAGATTTTCCTCATGCCTAATCTCTTTATGTCAGATGACACTCCAATGGATCTGATCTAAAATGGATCATAAGGTTTTGCAAAAATTTGTGGAATCCATGCCAGCTCGAGTGCACACTGTCATTAAAGCAAAAGGGAGACATACCAAATACTAAGAAAATCTAAAATTAATTTTTAAATATTTCAAAGATTCTACTTTTCATTCAAGTTGTTGCCAGAAATATACTGTAATTTGTACTGAAAATTGCAATTGCTGTATTACATTAGAAAAGAATGCAAAATAGAAGGATTTTCACTACTGGGCTCAGACTTATGGACCCACTGTGTGTATATCTATCTATCTATACACACACACACACACACACACACACACACACAATGAATATAAAAAGCCTACAATCCCCTGTTAAAATTGCAGGTTTTTGTGATGATTTCTGTGCACAACCCGCTTCAGGTCACCCCACAGATTTTTAGTTGGATTCAGGTCTGGGCTCTGGCTAGGACATTCAAAAACACTGATCTTCTTTTGGTTAAGCCATTCCTGTGTTGAGTTGGATATATGCTTTGGGTCATTGTTGTGCTGAAAGGTGAAACCCCTTTTCATGTTCAGCTTAATAGCAGACACCTGCATGTTTTGCACTAAAATCAACTGGTATTTGTTGATTCATGATTCCCTCCATGATTTCTTCAACCCCAGTTCTGGCTGAAAAAAAGTAGCCCTAAAGCATGATGCTGCCTCCACCATGCTGCACCGTGGGTATGGTGCTCTTTTGGTGATGTGCTTTTTTTTTTTTGCACCAAACATACCTTTTGGCATTATGGAATTATTACTTTGATTACCAATTACCTTTTGGAATTTGTCTCATCTCATTCTAAACACAGCCACATCCCCAATTACAGTATAAAAGGGTGTGCACACTTATGCAACCAGGTTATTGTAATTTTTAAATTTTTCCATAAAATGTTTCTGATTGTTTTTCATGTGTTTTTATTTGTTGTAATTTCATATTGAGGGTGGAAAAATTCTGACATGATTTATCTTGGTTTCATTTTTTTTTTTTACATACGTATATGTACTGTATATATAAATTTCAGCATTTTCTCAGCTTGAAAGTGCTGTTTTTGACTCTCAAAAAAAAAAAACAAAAAAAAACAACCTTCGTTTACTGAGACAGATTTACTGTGACAGCACCGTATCAAGGCATATTTCAAGCAGAGACTCAAACACCTGCACATCTATCAATCATTCTGGATTCACATGTTGATTGGCTCATCTCAACAAGACTACTATTTTGGCGTATTTATGCATTTGTGCTGTTAAAAGGCGACGCTCCTATGCAAAATATGTAAAGGTTGGCATTTATTTTTTGCCATTTTTTTGGCCCATCCATTTGGAGGCTTGGAGGCTTGGAGCTAGGTGTTACACTGTGGTTTTGTTAACATTATTCACAAAACCCAGTTATTGTTCGCTGGAACTGTCGCTTGAAGAAGCCACAGTGATTGACAATGCTCAGTAACCTATACTTTTTCAACCTATACAGTAATACACCTATACTTTTCTTTGGAGTGTGCAGCTGTGTAGCAAGCTAGTTCAATAAAGAGATTACTTTCTGTGAAACAGAGACCACACTGTTCCTTTCCCCCGACACTCATACACTGTAATCAGAGGATATAATAACATGAAATTTCAGTTTCAGACTGGAGATCGGACTCATCCCAGAGCTGAAGAACAGAACTGCATTTGGTTGAGGAATGCATGGTGCAATGCTAAAAGCCATTTTACCTAAACATTTAATAAAAACACCTGCATGCATGGTGCAATGTTAAAAGCCATTCAATAAAAAATTAAACAAAATGATGGCTGTGTGCTGTACATCTGAATATCTGAAAACTGAATTATTCAATCTGAATTTTGAACACTGAAAAAAAAATTTGAATATAGAAACTTGATTTTTTTTAAATCTGAATTTTAAAAGATGACTCTCTGAACACTGAAAAAAGATTTTCAAGGATGTTACAGTTTTTCCCAGTCACCGAAACCTGAAACTCATGCACCAAATCCCTAAACCAAGTCTGCTAAATTGCAAGCACAATTCCTGCTTTACACTCAGTTTCCAATTCTATATCACACTTTTTGCAAAACACTACACACATTTATCTACATTAGACACAACATTCAAAACTAAAATCTCTTTAGTCCCTTTGGAAAGCAACGCCAATCACAATGCCAAACTCTATACAGTACACCAACTGGCAACACCCACTCCTCACAGGTGTAAACAAGAGTTGCTGAATTGTAAACTTAGAAATCAGAGCTTTAGCACTATAAAAGGCCACAGATGAGCTCTCCTGTTTTGGAGGAAAATGGAAGTCAATGGTGAAGCAAGAGATGAAGAAGTGAGAGTAAGAGGAGGATGAGGAGACAGTTGTCTCAGATGAGATCAGGGCCACATTGGTAACCATTTGCTGAACCATGGATTGAGTATGAGGGAGGCTGGGCAGAGAGTTCAGCCCAACCTGAGCCGCTACATGGTTGCATCTATCATCCATACATTCAGAAATGAGAACTGGTAAGTTACAGACAATAAGGTAAGTTCCACTGGTAGTTACTGGTTACTGGTAAGTTAATCTACACTATGCTGAAACATAAATGTGTGTCATCAGCATAACAGTGGAAGCTAATACCATGTTCATGAATAATTTTACAGAGAGGTAGCATATATATAAAAAAGCAGTGGGCCTAAAACAAAACCTTGCAGAACACCAAACTTTACCTTAGTATGCCTAGAGAAGTCACCATTTACATCTACAAGCTGATAACGAACAAATAAGACCTGAACCAGGAGAGGGCCCTTCCCTTAACTCCATCAAAAATAAAAATGCTAATAAAAAAGGGCAAGTCCCATGAAAAAAAAAATCTTAGAAAATGTAAAGTTTTAAATTCGCTGTGTGTGAGCTCTTGGCAGCAAAGCTGTTTCCCCATTTACTCACTATGGCTATAAAAGAGAAGAGAGAAAAGCATGAAAATGTTTATATACTAGCTAATAGACTAAACTGATTACCTCTTATCCAGTGTTATAAGTCTACTTACTACCTGTGTTTTTACAATCTATCATTTCCTCTGAATTTTAAGGATGGTAACTAATGTTTTTGGGTTTTTTTTTCCTGTGTTGGATACTTTTATTTTGACATGGGTTAGAAATTACTGCCTTTGCATTTCTTTGTCTGAATTAGTTCCTGAGGTTAGACATTCTCTGACTCTCGCTCTCTCTCTCTCTCTCTCACACACACACACACAGAATATAGTAAATACAGTAGACACTGTAAGTTAACTGTACTGAAGATAAAAAGGTCAAATTGTTTTTACCTGCAAACAACTTCTTCTTTATCAACTCTGTGAAACACGAAGCAATATTTTATATTAATTTAATCAAATACAATTAGATTCCACAAAAATAACAATAAAATAATTAGACCAAAAGTACAAACCATTTAAAAAAAATCAATATTTAAAACACCAGAAACAGGTTTATTGCCATCAGTAGATCCCCCCCCCCCCCCCCAAAAAAAAGAGAAATGTAAAGAAATAAGAGAAATATAAGTCTAATAATCTTTTCCTCTTACTAAATATACACAGTTCCCTCCATAATGCTTGAGGCAAAGGTGTATTTTTTTATTTGCCTCTGTACTCCACAGTTTTAAATTTGTACTCATACAATTCACATGTTGTTACAGTGCACATCCTCAGATTTTAATAAAGTGTATTTTTATACATTTTAGTTTGACCATATAGAAATTACAGCACTTTTTCTACATACACCCTCATTTCAAGGCACCATAATATTTGGGTCGTAGGACTTCACAGGTGTTAGTGATTATTCAGGTGTGTTTAATTGCTTCATTAGTGCAGGTATAAGAGATCTCAGCATCTAATTCCAGGCTTTTGGTCACCTTTAGAGTCTTCTTTTGCTGTTTGTCAGAATGAGGACCAGAATTGTGCCAGTGAAAGTCAAGGACACATTATAAGGCTGAGAGACAAGAATAAAACTTTAGGCTCAAAAAAAAAAAAAAAAATCAGCTGTTTGGAACATTATTAAGAAGAAAGAGAGAACGGGTGAGCTTAGTAACCATAAAGGGTCTGGTAGGCGAAGGAAAACCTCCACAGCTGATAACAGAAGAATTCTCACCATAATGAAGGCAGGTGTGGATTTGTCAGTGAATACTGCCTGCAGAAGACTTCATGAACAGAAATACAGAGGCTACACTGCAAACCACTAGTTCTCCACAAAAACAGGATGGCCAGGATAGTTTACTAAAAAGTACTTAAAGAAGCCTGCAGAGTTCTGGAAAAAAGGTCTTGTGGACAGATAAGATCAAGATTAACTTGTATTAGAGCAATGGCAAGAGCAGCCTGTGGCAGTGAAAAGGGACTGCCCAAGATCTCAGGGCTCTCAGAGGATCTCAGGTAGCTCAGTGGTTAAGATGTTGAGCTACTCAACAGAAGGTCATGAGTTCAAATTCCAGTACTGCCAAGCTGCCTTATGCTCAAATGCTCTGTTGTATAAATGTAAGTTGCTCTGGATAAAGGTGTCTGATAAGTGCTGTAAATGTAAATCCAAAGCATACCACCTCATCTGTAAAACATGGGCCTGTATGGCTGCCTCAGGTACTGGCTCACTCATCTTCACTGATAATGTAACTGCTGATGGCAGAAGCACAATGAATTCTGAGTGCTGTAATTTCTACATGGTAAAACTCAGGGGTATAAAAATACCCATGATCAAAATCTGAGTATGTGCACATTAACCACATGTAAATAGTTTGAGAACAAATTTAAAATTATGCAGTACAGAGGAAGTAATTGCAGGTAGGAACTAAAGCTGTGAGGGAGGAATGAAAAAATATTGTACCATGTGCACCATATGATTAGTCCGAGGAATCGTTTGAGCCAGTTGTTTGAATTTACCACATTTTGAAGCAAAAAAGTTCATTCTCACCTGCGTATCTCTTCTCCTTCTGAAGCTCTGAGGCTAAAACAGATAAAATTGTTTTGAGTATTTTGTGTAAATTCTCTATAAATAAAAGTATAAGCAGATTAAGCAGTGTAATATAGTGATAAGGTAAATGTACAACACAAATCAGATTGCAGTTATGAAATGTAATTGTCCTCTGATGTTATAGATTTGTTAAATGATTAAGCACACTTCACAAAGTGGAACATGATGTTACAGGTCAGTTATGAGTCGTATAGAAAACAAGTAATTTGATGTATTGTGACTGATGTGTTTTCTACTCTTCTTACAGAACCCTCTATGGAGTGAAATCAGTTCTGCTGACTTTGATTTCACTCCATAAGCCTCCTTCCTGTTTACTTCCTCTTGTCCAAATCTGGATACATGACCTGAGCTGCCCATAATTTGGTAGCGTTCATTTAAATAAACATGAGAAGGAGCTGTAATTTCTGCCCTTAAATAATTTTCAACAAAAGCAATATAATGTATTGTGACTGATGTGTGTAGGAATACAAATTTAAGAGTGACCTACATGTGTATAGCATGAGCTGAATGATTATGTTGAGCAGAGTTTCTAGTAGGAGGTTCCTGCCAGTTCCTGTTCTCTTTATTTTGAGTCGAACAAGCATGGTAACTGAGGCTATCCCCTTTTGTCTGTGATGGCTCTTGGTGCCCCTGCGCCATTCTTTGAATTGGTGGCCATTGGTCATGATCAGCAATATCTGAGGTGTGGACTTTTATTTATCTCTATGATAATGAAGTGTCTGAGTGGTAAAGTTATGCTGATTGGAGCAGTGTGTGTTGCCATGGTAACACACAGACTGACTGACAGACTGTAGTAAGTGCAGCAACGTTTTCACTCTAACAAACTATTGCTAGAATTGTAATTCCTTGTAGCAAACACAGACAAGCGGTGAAAAAGGTGAAATGTCCCAGTGCTGTTAAACAACATATCAGCTCTCGTGGAACACCGCTTGTCCAATCAAATTAGTGGACTGAAACTAATGTATGTACTTATGTAACTGCTAATGTAGCACTATTCATTCACCCCTGCTTAGTTCCTGCACAGTTACCTATTAAATATGAAACAGTATTGCACAGTGATATCTTGAAATACTGAGCAGCACTTCAAGTAGATTTCTAGTTTTATGTAATTTTATGTACAAATTATGTCATAAAATGTTAGCTAAGAAAGAACATACAACAGGCCGTGCTGTTATGCGAAATTAATAAGAGTGTGTTATTCCACTTATAGCACAGCAATGTGCTAACAATTGAAATATTTGATTTATTAATGAAGGAAAGGTCGCAACATTATAGTCATTCTTTCATCAGTCTCTCTCTCTCTCTCTCTCACACACACACACACACACAAAGCGCAGTCTATCATTTTATGGAGAAAATGGAGGAAACCGAAAGAGTAACTGAGACTTCTTCCATAAACGTTAAATAAACGTCTCCTAACAAAAATCTTCACCACAATAACGATTATAAGAATGACTCTGTAAAACAACAACCCATGGAGACCCAGTCTGAGCCTCTGGCTAATGATAATAATTGTACATTTTATTTAGACATTTATATCATTGTAAAGCTGTTACTGTGCTCAAATCGGCATAGTTTTGTTGCCCCAGTCCTTTTAATAGCCAGTGCTACCACACTACTGTCACCCCAGCCATGCAACATACTACCTCACCTGTCATAGACACTGATTAGACTGAGGTAAAGGTGTAGCTCATTCACTAACAGACTTCTTATATCCAGTAACCACAGTGATTGCTGTGCTGAGAATCATCAGAGCTGAACACTGTGGCACTGGCACGGCTATGTGGAGGATTAACAGCAGTACAGCATGCAGTGCTGACAGACAGAACAACATGCTCTCTACTCACAGTTCTTCCAGCTCCTGATTGCTGCTGAATGGAGGCTCTAGTACACTAGTACGCTAGTATATTAGCTCATGGAAAAAACAGTGAGCTTAGGAGAAGCCTGACAAATCACCATCTATTCATCAGATTGGCCTAAAATGCTTACATTTGCTGAGCCATAAATATTAATATGCTGATATGCATAATGTACCAGACTTAAGCCAAAAGCTGGAACTAAAGACAATGTTAATGTTATTTCGACAGTTTGGAAAGATGTGTTAAAGTTAAACAACGTTGATGTCATGACTAATTAATTAATTAATTATCCTCCGTGTGAATTCACTGTAATAACATTCTGATGTGTAGGTGAGACTCGGTACTTTCCCAAATCTTTCATTAATGAAATATCATTACACTTTTCTGAAAAAGTCTTGTGGTAATGGAAGTGAATAAATGAAAAGACAGAGGTAAGAGTTTGAGACAGGACTGAATTAAATCATCCTCTTCACAGAGAACACGGCCAACTGGACTCCTGTGTACTACTGACTAAAGCACAGGTTCTTTACCCTGGTCCTGGAGAACCCCCTGTCCTACACATATTAATGTTTTCTGTGCTCTAACACACCTGATCCAGATAATCAGCTCATTTACAGCCCTTACTGAGTTAAAGTGAGCGTGTTAGAGCAGGAAAAACACTAAAATGTGCAGGACAGAAGATTCTCCAGGACCAGAGTTGGGAATCTGTGGAGTAAAGCTATGGTATAAAGTGTAGTATAATTTAAGCTAGAGATGTTATGAAGGGAAATTATTTAAATATTACCTTTCTTGTAACAGATAACCGCAGTTACTATCAATCCGACAGCAGTAACACATGCTGAAACTGAAATGCCGACAACCCACTTCCAAACACCAAAGACTTTACCTAAAATGAAACCAAGTTTACAGAGTTACAGATAATTTTTTAAGAAACTCTGCAAGAATTATTGATAACTGCAAAACACACTCTTATAGACAGAACTGTAGCAAAATCACTAATAGATATAATAAAAAATAATGCATAAGCTCTAATGCAAAAATAGTGTATGTTCATCATGCTCATGTTTCATCTTTAATCACCTCATCTGTAATGATTACAGCAGAATGTTACAGTCTAAATCTAAGAGTTTTTCATCACTGATACTTACTATTAATGATAACCTCTGCCTCCATCATGTGATGTTTTTGTTGAAGTCTGCAGTAAAATCTGTTGGAGTCGCTATAATCATAAACAGTGACGTGGCGTTTCACACTGAAGCCCTCTGTGTCTCTGTGTGTCTGTGTATCTTCAGCAGGCAGAGTGGCTCCTTCTCTGTCCAGCCACAGAACATCAGGTTCAGGGTTCCAGCCTCTGGACTCACACACTAGATTAATCCCTCCTGAGTTATCATAACTCTCCATCGTGATCACTGGGTGGCTTCCCAGAACTATAGTCATTAAACAAAAAATACTGTTTTAAATATAATGAAATCATATAAAGATTTTAACCTCAAAATAAAAAAAAAGTCATGTAACCTTCCCAGTGGAGGTTATTATTTCCTTTTAATTGTCAGTTTAAATGAGCATCTACTACCATTTTAATACACATCAGTACGTTAGTAACAGTAACCATAATTAATTTTACATTATAAATCTACTTACAGTTGGCGTCATAAGTTTATACAGCCTTGCAGAATCTGCAAAATGTTAATAATAATAATAATGATAAAAAGAGGGATCATACAAATTGCATTTTGTTTTTATTTAGTACTGCCCTAAATAAGCTGTTTTGTGATAGTTGTTCATGAGGCCCTTGTTTGTCAGTTAAACTGCTCACTCTTCTTCAGAAAAATCCTCCAGGTCCTGCATGTTATTTGGTTTTCCAACATCTTCTGCGTATTTGACCCCTTTCCTACAGTGGCTATAAGATGTTGGGATCCATCTTTTCACATTGAGGACAACTGAGAGACTCATACACAACTATTACAAAAGGTGCAAACATTTATTTATTCTCAAGAAGGCAACACGATACGATAAGAGCCAGGGGGATGTAAACTTTTGAACAGGATGATCGGTGTAAATTGTAATTATTTTGTCTTCTGGGAAACATGTAAATATATTATTTAGCTTCTGAAGAGCAGTACTAAAGGAAAAAAAACATCTTTAAACAAAATAATAACAATTTACACCGATCATCCTGTTCAAAATTTTACACCCCCCCCCCCCCGGCTCTCAATGTAGTGTGTTGCCTTCTTGATCATCAGTGAATGTTCAACTCATGAACTCATGAACAACTATCACAAAACAAAAACAGTCATTGATCATCCAGGTAACAACACACAATATTAAGAATCAAGCGTATGTAAACTTTTGAACTGGTTCATTTGTGCAAATTCAGTTATTATTGTATCTTGTGGACTATATATAAACATCTGTTATGGGAAATAGCTTATTTATTTAGGGAAGTACTAAATAAAAAACAAAATGCAGTTTTTATGATCCCTCTGATTTTTTTTTTAATTATTAACATTTTGCAGATTCTGCAAGGCATATGTAAACTTATGGCTCCAACTGTATATTGTAATGTGTAACAGTAACTAACTTGTGTTAGGTAACTGCATCTTCAGGCAAACAAACAAATGACTTCCCTAATCCTTCCTGCTGGCTTGTAGGTTGTTAAGATCCTGGTTTGGGCACATCAGGAGACAATAAATAAATCAATCAAAGAAACACTCTTAGCATCTACACCCTCTCACATCATCCACATAACTATCTATTTCCCCATCACTCATCAGGAAAAATAAACAGTGTTCAAACTGGCCATGATGTTGTGGTGCACATTTAGCTCCTCTGTCATATGTTAGTAAAGTTAATACATAACCGTCCCCACAGAAACTGATACCGTGCTGCAGCAGCAATTCTGAAACATGCAGGTGTCGTAAAGATAATACTGTCTCAAATTGGGTAAAGTAAACATGAATTATTATTTTAAAACTACTGAATAATTATTCATACAAATAACTCAAAGTTTTTATACAAAATGAATTTATAGTTCAGAAATACTATTAGCTTATAAATTATTACAGACTATTTTATTCTGCAAATATGTCTACATTATTTTCAGTGATAAGAAGGCTAGGTGACAAACCACTTGGAAAATGCAGACAAAGTGGGACAAATGCTTCACATGCATGAAACCACAGCTGCTGAATCTTTGTATAATTGCAGCTGTGTGAAGAATAAGAAAAAATGGGCATGTTTTCTGTGTCCAAAATGAAACGGGAAAATGCTGAACTCATATGAAAACATGGCAGTGAAGCACAAACTAACGAAATCATACACTGCATGAATATCTACTGTTCACTGCAGTGGATGTTATTTAAAAAAATAAATAATTGAAGCATAAATTGAATCTCACGTTAATCATATTTTTTTCTTTTTACTTATTGATTAGCCAAGCCACGCTGTACATGCACACCGCCACCTAGTGAGTGTATGTCTGAGTGTCTCCTGTACTGGAGATCATTTAATCCACAGGTTCCCAACCCTGGTCCTGAAGTACTCTGTCCTGCATGTTTTAGTGTTTCTCCTTCTCCCAACACACCTGATTCAACTAATCAGCTAATTAACAGCCCTTCCTGAGTTAAATCAGGTGTGTTAGAGCAGGAAAACACTAACTCTGTGTAGGGCAGGGGGTTCTCCAAGAGCAGGGATAGAAACCTGTGATTTAGTCAGTCAGTGAGTGAACTCCCATTCTAAAACCCTCTCAAATAAATAAATAAATAAATAAATAAACACAGTGAAAAATACAGATTTTGAGACAGATTTTGGATGTGCATTATTTATGTACAAACCATTGATGTTAAGAGAAAAGAAAGTTTATTGTAGCATAACATTCACTGTGTAAAGCTTCAGTGCAGAAATGGATCTTACCCTTAACAGTGATGTGAACAGTGATGTCATCATACCAGGATTTGTCTTCAATGAGACACTTATATTCTCCTTCATCAGAGACTCGGAGAGCTGAGAGTTTGAGTGAAGCGTTGCCTTTCTGTAGCTCCTCTTTAAACAGTGATGTTCTTCCTCTGTAGGACTGAGCCTGCTTTTCATTTTTCTCTTTCTGATCTTTATAGAGATGCACTAATGAAGCTACTTCCTCTAGTCTCATCCACTCCACTGTCATGTCCACAGCGCTCGTGCTGGGTTTGATAAAACATGGCAGAACCAGATCTTCACCAGCTACAGCATCAAGAGGACCTTCTGGACCAAAAATCTTTAATCGCTCTGTTTTTTTTTTCCCCAAAAAGAAACAAATACTGTATATCAATATCAAGACAGAGCTTATTTTATTTTACTTTGAATTATATGCCTTATTTTTAGATGTGTTTTTTTTTTATTTAGTTTGTTGCCTTAACTAATAACACCAATGGTAAACACAATAAGAAAAAGGGTTTCAGAACAAATTTGTAAATTTAAAGTTAAAAAAAAAAAAACATGGAAGGTCCCATATATTACTAATTTACTTAATTTATGTCCATCAAATCATGTTTCCTAAACCATTTGGCCAAATGGATTTTTATGTATAGATGTACAATAAAGCTTTTTTTTAAACAAATATATATATATATAAATATATATATATATATATATGTATATATATATATATATATATATATATATATTGACCTCTCATGATATTCTTGCATAGTGTAGCTCTACTGATGCTGTTTGCTCTGTCTGAGGTTTAACCTCACCAAACAGTTTAACCCTCACCAAAATACTAAATTCAAATTTAATTGCAATTTTAAAGACATTTTACAGGCCTAGTAATGCAAGTAGCAATAAGTTATAGTCGTATTTAGTCAATATATTTTTATTTCTTATTTTACTTGTACAAATATCCTGGAAAAATCTGTAAAACGTGAAAAAAATGATGGTTTAAGCCATGACCTCAGTGTATTATGTGGAAAACTCATATGGTAAACTGTGTCTGGAGTGCTTTTTTGTTTACATGAGCCTCTTGTCTGTCATTTCATAAACACTCCCCAATGCCCCATTTACTCCTCCCCATCTCAGTCTGTTCAAAAAGAAAAATGTGTCTGAAATCCCTAAGTGCCCAGAACAGCCAGATAATTCAACTGTGACCAAAAACTTAAGGATAAAAAAATACAGTAAAACCAGATTAAACACTGGCAGCGCTTTACCAAGATGGAGTAGTTTACTACTGGAGAATGGGATGAAGCTTTATTTTCTCCTGAACATGACGTCACGTCTTACTGAATGTTCTTAATATTTGTTAATTATTTGTATTTCAAGTGTCAAAGCAAAGCATATGAATGTTTGTGCAAATGTTTTTTTTCCATCTTAAATACATTTTTAAACAATTTTGAAAAAAATTCTGTATGGCACATTTTTGGCTAGTTAGATAACTGCATAAATGAGCAGGTGTACAGGTGTTCCTAATAAAGTGGAGGGTGAGTGGATATACTGTATATGGTTAGTACACTATTGATTAACATCACCAGAAGAGTCCGCCTCCTAATTACAGCTCTATCATCTGTATTAGATCAGGCAATAACTCTTTAGTATTTTTTCTGTTATCGATTTTGTATTAGTTAATAAGTAAATTCGGTGGGGAAGTGTGTATTTTAAGTTGCATTGTACATACTGAGACTGATTTTAAGTTAGCTCTCTGCAGTTAGACTAGCTAGCTGTGCTAGTAACAATTACCAGTAATGGTGCATTCACTCTTCTTTAACACGTAACGTTAGCCTAACTGTGTTGTGGATACGGACATACTGTAGTTTAATCAGTGTACTTCCGGACCATTACTTCTCTTCTTGAAAAAAAAATAAAATAAAAATGAAGAAGTGATGGCCAGTTTCACAGAAGACGCTTGGAGAGGGTTTCTCTCTGCCAGTCTACAGCCACCTTCATTTTTTACTCCTCTTCCCTCCACCGCACTAAATTTCCGGTATTCAGGTATCATGTATTCAGGTCTAGGTTTAAAACATTCAGGGCTTCCACACACCAGGTTTCACTTACAGCAAGTCACAGAGCACTGTTTTCAATTAACAGCCTTTACACTCCACCAAACACACAGAACCTCTCTCATAGCCTTCACTATAACACACACACACACACACACACACACACAATAGGTGTTTTCATACCTGATTGAGATTCCATAAAGCCGTAGAGGATCAGGAGAGTCACAAATAAAAACATCCCTGAAAGACAGTTTAATATTATTGCTTCACAAGATAAATAACATTATACTAATTACACCTGGTGCACAATTTATCTCATATCGTTTCTATTAAAAACTTAGAGCACCTACTCATTTTTAATGTTTATATTTTCTCAGTAAGAATAGGCGGAAAATAAAGACACTTCATCTCACAGCTCACATTTTCAGTTGTTTGTATCTCACTTTCGTTTTCGTTCGTTTGTGAGCCACGCCCTTTTTTCTAACGGGGCATGCTGGGAAGTGAGGTCTTCCAGGCGACTAATTTAGCTGCAAATATTCAACCTAAAACACTCACCCGGTTATTAAAAGGAAAATCCACCCTGAAGGATTTACATATTACTCTTTATAATTATCTTCAGTGGCGTTCAAGATTAATTTTGTAATGATATTGCATGTTGACTCTTTTAATTTAAACTTCTTTAATGTACATGTTGGTGAGTTTAACTTTGGTTTACCCACAATGCCATTCGATGTCAGTGAGATTTTTGCTTCATGTCTTCCTAAAGAGAGTGATGCAGCAGAGCTTTAGTCCTTCAGTCTGTCCAGCTTTCTCATCTCCTCATCTGTACATAAATCTCAAACAGAGCTCCTCTTAATCCCCATTTACACCAGACTGCTGTAACGCTGTGTTCAGTGCACACTCATGTTAATCGAAGTGCTCTTTACGCCAGACACTGAGTACAGAGCAGATATTTAAAATTAAATTAGGATATTTTTGGCATGGTAGTGATTTCTATGTAGAAAAACTACAAATTAAAATATTCATGCTATGTTTTGCAGATTATATTAGTGTATGGTATTATTGGCTTGTGCAACAACAGTGAAAAAGAAAAAAGTGAAAGAGAGAGTGAAAAAGAGTTCATTATATGAGTTCACTATAAGAGTGTGAAATTAGCATATGTTCAGTGTGGTAGTGAGCTACCTGGATAACATAGGCTAGCAATTTAAGAGACAGACGAGAGTTGAGTGAGTTTTGTTTTCTACACTATCTAATAAAAACAGCTGCTCTCTCTGAAAATCATTTACAGGGACTGATGTCCAAGACAACGGGAATTATAGAATTACAGAATATATCTTTACTGCATGCTGCCTGATATCCTTTCTGATAACATTACACATGTTAAAACACAGTGTAATGACTTTACATTTTGATTTTTTTCTCCTGTACTCAGTATGCTGCCAGTCTTTCTCTCACCTGTACTCTGCTACTCCTCCTGCGTGCTTCTTCATGGCCGTATCAGAGCTGATGCCGTAGAACAGTTTGTACTTTTTGCCGTTTTTCTCAATGGTCTCACCTCCGCTCTCAGAGTGACCCGCCAACATTCCACCCAGCATCACGAAGTCCGCTCCCGCACCTGTCCATCACGCAACACAGCCAATCAAATATAGTGCAGAGTATATTACACATATGGAGCACAAAAAACATGAGAACAGGCAGGTAAATGTACGTGGTACTTGTTCTTGGCTTTGGTAGTTTTGCAAAGTTGTCACCTAGTGATCGTAATCTCACATTGGATAACCTATACGTCCACTATGACATCTCATTTGTTATCAAATGCATTGCCGGTCCTCCACTTAGATGGAGAATCTGTTACCTTTGTAACCTCCCATTTTATATTCTTATTATGTTTGGCATTTGAGAGGTCAGTTGTGCGCCACCATTTCTAACACATGCCTTTGTGTCATGGCTGAAAAGCAGGAGTTCCCTGCACCATGATCTTACCTAGACATACAAAGCCTGTGCATGGCAGCCTGCCCACTTGAAATTCCTCAGTTGTAGCCATAATCACACATGCTCTGACATGTCAGCACAGTCTCATGCCAATGAATCTGTGTGCTGTGTAGGTCAGCATGTAGTGTTTCATCCCAAGCAATGGTACTGGTGTCTCCATTAGAGGAATTGGAGCCAAGCCCAGTGGCCCAGTATCCACCACTGACACAAAGATATCATCACATTTTCTATCAATAAATATGGTGGACCGTGATTACACTGTGGAACCATTGTCCCATGCACACTGCTAGTTCCTCAACCCTTGGCTGTATCGCAGCAGAATAAGCCCTTACTTTTTTCTTCATGGAAGGCAAAACACCAATCAAACATAATGGTGTAGTGGACCTTTACAGACAACCTACCAAGACAAGCATAAAGGCAAATCTAAAGATAGTGTTCTCTTATCTTTCTGAAGTGTTAGGATACATATCGTAGAACACAAAATCTATCCCCTGTTTACAGTAATATTTTTAATAGTAGCATTTTGAGATAAAATTATTTTAATAACTGCAAGCAAAATGCTAGTACTGTGTAATAAACATATCGCGTCATATTCCAGAACAGTGAAACATACCAAAAGCCTTAGAGACATCACCAGGACAGGTACATCCTCCATCCTGGGTGAGAAACCATAAAGAAAATGATTAAAATCTAGCAAAAACATCTGTTCTCCCACATAAATGCCATGGTTCATTAATGTGGACTAAGCAGACAACTGTAGCTCACAGAGATGATGTGTCCACCCAGGCCATGTGCAGCATCAGCACACTCAATTACAGCACTCAGCTGAGGGTAGCCCACACCTGTCTTCTTACGGGTTGTACACACTGAGCCTACACAGAAAAACCAGCATATATGATGTACATCAGATAATTTTTATATGTCATAAATGATATATGTCAGGTAAATTAAGACACATACATGATAAATGACAACACACAGATACCAGTGGATGATGTTTATATGACATTAACCAAAGCTGTTTAACCCAAAACCACTTGTTCTTCATAAGAATTGAGTGGCATGATTTTGTGTTATCACCTGGACCGATGCCCACTTTAATGATGTCGGCACCAGCGAGAATCAGCTCCTCCACCATCTCTCCTGTGACCACATTACCAGCCTTGACAGAAGTTTACAACTATGTTTACAACAATCCCACTGTCTTATCAACCATACACATACATTCTACCTCACTATCTGTCTCTATAAACAGTGTGCTGTGTTTGCCAGACAGGGTGAACCACTGACCTGATGGTGTGTGAAGGGAACTTCTGCCGCATGTCCTTGACAAAATGCACAAAGTGTTCCGAATATCCATTTAGAAAATAGACATCCAGAGGGAAAAATGCTTCACATGTGTGATAACATGCTAAATCTTGGTACATGTTGTTGTGGTTGTGTGAAAAATAAGACTGTTATTTTTCAGAGACACAATAAAATAGACAAGTATATGCAAACTGAAGAAGATTATTAGGAAAGATTATTTACTGGCTTTGTTCCACATCTGCCAAGGAGTGCAATAAACTCGAAAATGGGAAAGTGAACCACAGTTAAATCAAACCATACAGTGCATGAATATCTTCTATTCATAGAATGGATGTTGTTTAAAAAAAATCCCTGAAATACGTATTTAATGATGCACACTTTAACAATGGACCCTGACTAGGCATTGTGATGGGACCCAAAATTAACCAAATTATGTTGTCGTTACATAGCCACAACATTTACTGATTACCAAAGTTTTGTCATAACAACATAACAGCTTATGTTGTGACAGCTAGAAAAGTGAAAGTCCTAGACAAGTAGTAGCAATGTTACTCAGCAGCATTGTGCATTGGTACTAGTTATGTTGTGGCAACGTAACTCCACAACATTGGAAATCAGCATGTTAGAAATGAGGGAAAAAAAGGGTAATGAAATTATCAGACTGGAGCGTAGTCGCTACGTCACCAGCTGGTAAGTCCTGGACTCACTGATAAGGATGAATAAATGAGCTACTTGCACAAACGTTTCTGCATTACATTTACCACAGGTACTGCAGTTCCAGTTCTTTCACTACAGTCGGAAATACAGTCTGTGTCTGCAGGAGTTCCCGAATGTCAATGATGTTCGTCAGATATGCAAGAATACTTGCAAAGCCCCTTCTAGTAGGCTTCAAACTGTACGCTTTGTAATAAATTCTTACCTTCACAACTAGGACGGCAGGAAAATAGCAGAAATGAACACCTAAGCTAATGTGAGCCCACATTATATTTTTTTTAGTCATTGTTGAAAATATTCTGTTTTAAATACATTATTGTGGACACTCACTTTGATCACAACAAACCAGTACTGATGTACTCTGAATACTTACTCATTATTATTGTTAAAGTTTATATTTTCTCAGTAAGAAGATGATAAAAAATAAAACCCCTTTGTCCCAAAGTCTACATTCTTGGTGTGCTTTCGTTTGTGTTTCTTAAATGTGAGACTAAACACACCTTTTTCTAATGAAACATGCTAAGACATGAGGTGGTGTTTTTGAGGTGATTCATGTAGCTGCACATTCCAATGACCAGAATTTGGAAGTCACAATAGTTGAACTTTTATTTTTTACTTGTATAAATAACCTGGAAAATATGTAGAATATGATAAAAGTGATTAAGCCTGTGGATAAGCCTTAAGTCAGAAAACCTGTTTGGAAATCTGCGTAACGGTCCAGAGTGCTTGTTTGTGTTTGGCCTCCTGTCAATCATTTTGTAGACACTCCCCAAGGTCTGTGTACCTTTTGGTACAGACTTAATTTTCTTGTAATCTCAACATAACAAAAAGCTGTGTTTTCACACGATGTCATTTTATCGTGACAAAATCTCACGCCTTGTGAATGGGTCTGTTGCTGTATGCATGTTGGCGTCTTCGCCATCGCCATCATAAATTTAATAATTGCCCGCTGTAGAGATGGACTTTATCTCCACATTAAGAGAGAG
Source organism: Pangasianodon hypophthalmus (assembly GCF_027358585.1). Lineage (NCBI taxonomy): Eukaryota > Metazoa > Chordata > Actinopteri > Siluriformes > Pangasiidae > Pangasianodon > Pangasianodon hypophthalmus. The sequence goes on from NC_069713.1 coordinate 12,037,224, forward strand.
GGGTGTGGACCTGACAGCCTCCTTCTCAAGTGTCAGACACTAATGTGGAAGTTGTCCATCACTGACAGACATACAGCCGTTTCAGCTTGTGTGAGTCCCTGATTAAAGTAAAATCTGACCCAACGAACCAAAGTACCAACCTGTATAGCAATGCATGATGGGAACTGTGTCACATTAAAAACCGGGTTTGTTTTGCTAATGGCTCGCAACATGGATCGCAGTTTAACTTGGACCAAAGATGAGGTGAAACGCCTCATTGACATTTGGTCTGACACACATATTTCTGAACAACTTTCTAAACACTGAGGTTTACAAGGTGTTTAATGAGCATCTCAAGGAGATGGGCTTTAATCGCTCCATTGGAACAGTGTCGCATTATGGCTAAAAACTCCATCAACACTACGTTAAAGTTGGCCTGGTTCGACAGGCATCATCGTCTGACAAAATCAGCATACACACAAGTGAAAGACGACGGTTATGCTGTGATTTTGGTTATATTTACATGTAAAATGATCACTCAGAGACAACGTTAGAAGCGACACAATTTTTTTTTCTGTCACACAGTGCACAGACTCCGTCTCTTCTACGGAAAGTAGCTAAGGTTTGTCCAAAAAGTCGCTAGGTACTTTTTTTGACCAAAGAAAAAAGTCACTAAATTGGGAGCAATGGAGATTCCAGATTAAAATCCAGATTAAAAAAAAAATTAAACATCTGTGTTCAATTTTTTTTTTTTCAGTTTTCACAAATTCAGATTTAAATAATTCAGTTTTCAGATATTCAGAAATCTGTATTCAGGTTGCTAATTTCTGAGCTCAAATTCAACCAATCAAATTCAGGCTGCAATATTCAACACGAAAAAACCTCAAGTTTAACATCTGGGTTACTCAGGGTTATAGCAACAGAACAGAAGGCAGTAGTCACATTTACAAGAACGCTGAATAAAGTAATCGGGCTGATATGTGCGTTTACATGACAGAATCGGATTTGATCTTCTGACATGCGCACAGTGCACGATTACACGTTTCCCGCCGTTCCAACATGCAGATACTAGCAGCCACTCTCGTTTTAAAAAGCAGACTTAACATTTGCCTATTTCAGCTGCTAATTAGAAGACGACGAGCGTGTGATGTTTTGTGCGGTACTGCGTGTATTTATCAAGCATTTAAAATGCCCCTTCCCGAGCCCAGAACAACGCGTCTGTGGATGAGGGTCCACGTCATTACGTGATTTGTACGTCATTGCACATGCGCAGAACTATCTGGTTTCATTTTCAATCCGATGAAGTGTTTACATGTCCTCTCCATCGGATTAGAAAAGGTTTAAACCACCCCTTACCATCCGAATGAAATTTTAATAGGTTTTGGCCAATTCATTCCGATTGACGTGTTTTACACATATCTGTACATCATTGTACTGTTTATTCTTGGCGTTATTGTGTCCTTATACATTATAACAACAAATATTTATTGCAATCATGGACTAAATCTGGTCACATTGTGTGTTTAGTCTGAAAGGACGGTTTTCTTTCCTGATGTGTTCCTGAGCTCGATATCACTTCACTACAAAACAGATGAAAGTGGCAGTGACTTACTGTCCCACTCAGCATTTACCCCTTTATCACATAATGACATTCTCCTTTTCATTTCAGTGTGGCAAACCTACTCAATAAAACCACAGCGGGACTGAAATATTGATGAAAGCAGAAGGAAAATGTCATTTTACTGCATAGCTAGCTGGCTTTTCAAACAGAAAATAAAATAAAAGGTGTATTTCCGGGTGGTTAATCCTGGTTCTTGCACTAGTCAGTGTAATCTCCTCACCATGACTTTTCACAGCAGCCACAAAACGGTCGCGTGCAGCAACATGAAACGTCAGAGCCGAAACGTGTCACTGACCAATCAGGTGGCGCTTCGTCATGAATATTAATGAGGCTCCCTCTGCCAGTCAGGATAAGAAAATTTATTGATGAAAAACGTCATTTCCGCTTTGTACCAGCAGATGGCAGAATTTAGCGCAGATAGAGAATTCATTTATTCATTCATTCATTTCTTTCTTTTTTTAAGAACAGAATAACCCTGACATTTTTATTTCTAAATAAAAGATGAATTTGATTGTATTTGTGTTTGATGGAGTCTGAAGGAGAAACAGTTTTGTTCGGTTGTATCTACACAGACATCAGCAGCTGAACTTAATCCATTTTATTGATCAGATTCAATTCTGCAGTAAAACTCAGTGTGAACTGTAAATGATCTTTATTAATATTTGATTTGTAATGACAAAGTTCCACAATCATAATGTGTAAAAAAACAGACTGTAGGATTAAAATTAAAAACAAACCCCAGGTATTAAAATAAACTGTACAGCACTTTAAAAGGAAATATGTATTTCTAAAATTCACCAAAAAAGTAAAATATTTCTTTTTATTCTCACCATTTAATAGATGATTAAATGTGTGAGGTGAAAATTCATTCAGTGTTAAATACAGGAGAGACGATCAGTGGCGCTGAATTTTTACCTCCTTCATTTAAACAAGGACTGAAGAAAGGATAGAGTTTCTCAGTGAAAGACTGAGCAGTGAAAGAGTAGATATGAGAGCTGGACTTCACATCATAAAAGGAGACCAGACCCTCCTCATAATCCACAAACACCCCCACCTTCTCCACCTTCTCTCGCAGTGTGAGGCGAACATCAGCACGAGCCCAGTACTGATTCTCATTCCTCAGTTCCACAGTCCAGAATCCACTCTGAGGTTTCCATGGAATCCACTCCTTCCTGTTAATGTTCTCTCTCACGACTCCTAATACCCATGCAGTTTTCCCTCTGACCTGCACCTCATAATAAAATCTCCCTGAGGAGAAACTCTCCTTTCCCACAACACAGGAATAAGAAGTAAACCTCTGTGGTGTATCAGGGAGATCCTGTTCTGTGTCTCCACACGTCACTTGTTTTTCATCAGCAGACAGGATGAGATTGGGATGAGCTGTATCAGGATCCAGAGTCACATCCACTGAGAGAAACACACAGTGTGTGATATGAGTACGCAGGTAAAAAAGATTAAATCATCATCCAGTGGATCATATTCATTAGGATTTATAAGGGGATTTGTAGAAGATTAAATAATGAAACATTTTTAAATGATCTCTTGTAAAAAGAGAAAACTTGTACAGTTTATGGTAGGAGTCTGTCAAAGATGAGAAATATAAAATGTTTTCCTTCTGAAACTTTACTTTAGTGATTTATTTGTGTTTGTAATTTTTGTTCTTCAGGAAAAACAGAGAAAGAGTCACAGAACATGAGATGATTATAAATCTCTTAGACTTTTTTGTCCAGCACAACAACAACATTCACCTCTGAGAGACAAAGAGTTTTATACTCATCACTTTTCCACATACATGGTGGAACAAATCATTCTTTCAGAATAATACATTACTTCCACACAATGTTTTACTAACATTTATAATCGTCCATCTTTCAAGTGAAGCTGAATTCAATCAGATCATAAAGCTGCACAGTGAAGAGTAAAGAACAGTGATTTATTCAAAAGTTTACTCATAAGACACATTTCTTTATTAATCTGATTCAAATCCATGATTGCCTTCTCACTGTTCTGTTGCTATAGTGATGTAGGCGCGCGCTCCCGAGAGGGGGAAGCATTTAATGACAGGAGATGCAAAACGGTAACAACGCATTCCAGGCTCGATTGCCTTTGCCTAGCCCTGAGTAACCCGGATGTTAAACTTGAGGTTTTTCTGTGTTGAATTTTGCAGCCTGAATTTGATTGGTTGAATTTGAGCTCTGAAATTAGCAACCTGAATACAGATTTCTGAATATCTGAAAACTGAATTATTCAGTCAGAATAAATATATTTGAATATAGATACTTGATTTTTTTTTTTGAAAACCTGAATTTTTAAAATATGAATCTCTGAACACTGAAAAAAGAGATAACTTGAATTTCAAGGATATTAATTCAAAATAAATACAGATGTGATTTCCAACCGTATATATTTCAATATTATGAATGTAATGGTCTTTAATTTTCACTATTTACAATTCTATTTATCTACTATTCTATCTACTATTTACTACACACACACACACACACACATATATACATATATATATATATATATATATATATATATATATATATATATATATATATATATATATATATATATTCAAATCTTTATGTCACTTTCTTACTCCCATACACAGACACACATAACTTCTCAGCAGATATTTTCAAACTCACACCAAAATAAAAGTAGCTAGTGTAACGTTTACTTCCGATCAGCGCTTAGCAACAACACCTAATAATTTATAATAATTTTTAAATTACCAAATAAACAATCATCCACTGTCTGTAAAGAAATATAACCGGATTTTTATCAGTCTCCTCTCGAGTTTGTGTAAAAAAAAACGGAGTTATTTATTTGTTTCTTGTTCCTCTGTTTTTAATGTAAATGACTGATATGAAGTTTGAGGAGTTTCATCTCGACAGAGTAAACTGTAGAGTTTTATGAAGTTGTTATATTATCTGCCCGCTAGATGGCAGTGAAAGATCACACACTCTACACTTACACACTCCTATCAGAAAACCCCTGATGACACTGAGAAACACTGCTACTCGTTTATCAGCACTGATGTCGTTAGCCTCGACAAAATGCTCAGACCATTCGACCATTGCTCCCTCGCTTCGTCCAATGCCTCGACATGCCCGATGATAGAAGCCATTGTGTAATCTTGATTGACAGCTTGATAACAGCAGCGGGAACTTTGCACTCGTCACCAATTTGTGTTATGTTTGCGTTAGTATGCTAATCATTCTTAGCTGGATATTGTGTCCTTTTTATCACACTGATTTATGTCTATTCTCCGTTTCAGGAACACAAACACGACACCAGGATGGCTGCCACAACACAGTGTTTTCTTTCTTTTATTCTTGGCAACTCAAAAACGTCTCAGATTGGAGCGCCCTCTAGTGGTGAACAGGTAAGGGTGAATTACCCCAAAGACATCACAGTAAGCAGGTAAAAACAAAAATAATGACAGCATAAGAAGGATTAAAACCCCACACACACCTCTAGCTGAGAGTGATTATGAACTGAAGTGGAAATGTCAGAGGCAGATTTCCCACTCCATGCTGTCAGTGCTGCTCTTTCTACCTCTTAGTGATGTAACTGAATACGAGTACATTCAGACAGGACAGATAATGTGTTATAAACTGATATAAATAAGCTTACTGATTCTTTTAGAAAGATTTCAGGAGGTTTTTACTTGCAAGCAATGCGCCTCGAGCCAAGTTCATTAACATGATACTGATTTTGGGTTGTGGAACAATAAATCTTTCTATATTGATCGATCTGGATAATTATTACAATATAGAATTTCATAACACTGTCACACTTTTTACAGAATATCCTTCTAAATAATGCTGACTGAATAAAGCAAGTGTTCATTACTGTTTACAATATTTAAATATTTATTACCAGAACATAATATACATCTACACAGTCTACAAAATATTATACAGATCTACATGGAAGAACTCTTATTTCTCCACTGTACTTAGTGGCATCATATCTTTAGCCCTGAAACAGGTTACAGGTTTCCACCTTCCATGTGGTAAATTAAGGGACAACCCCAGCCCCTAATTTCAAACTTCAAACTTGGTGCTGCCTTTAAACCATTTTCCTGCTTCTGGGGATTTATTATTATTAATATTTATTATTATTTCAACAACATTTATAATCATAGAAGAATGATGATTTGACATTGTATGGATGGTTGAATAGAAAAAGGATCAGCTGACACTGTTTTATCTTTAAGTAAAAAAAAAAAACTTTAATAGATCATACTTATGAATTACAATATATAGGACAAACTGATATGTTTTTTTCTTTAGACTTTTTAAACTGTAAATGGACATATTTATAGAATGTAAACTATCATATTTATTAATTATAAAATAAATCTAATAATTTTGACCTCTAAAATCTCTGAGAATGAATGGAATACTATCAGCATGATTAGGTTAAGGGCTAGTTATATAGGCTAATATAGTTAGCATGATGGTATCTGACTTTTTAGAAAACGTGGCTACTAATTAACACAATACAATAGTTAGCCTGATGTTAGCTAGCTGGATAGTGCTGCTGTTAGCCTAAGGGCCTAATTATGATACAGCTATTTTTTTTAGTAAATCATACTGGACCATATCCTGTCTCACATATAGACCTACTTCCACACTCTCTTGTGTTCCACAGGTGAACTTAAATTGAAACACCATTTTTAAAGAACCGCATGACTAAGTCTCCAAAACCAGGGCAACAGTGACATTGACGTGACATTGATCTCACACATCATGTACCCATCAGTCTCTGCCCCATAACACTGATTTTGAGCTTCTCCGCTACTTCTCTGCATGGGATATGGCCCTGAACTGTATTCTGGGCTTAACTGCTCTTCGTAATGCTTCAGATATCTGAACCGGAAGTGTGGTGGTCTTTCTCTGGAACAATGTCATCAAGAGTAGATGACCCACCTTCATCTTCACTTTAGCTCTCAGGCCTCTCTCTACTCAAAGTGATTCCCTCAAGTGCAGTTCAGTGTGCAGCCTGATTGGCTGTTGTACCAGCTTTGCACCAACCCTACATGCATCCGTTAGCTCTTTCAACAAGACGGGGAAAAAAGAAATGAAAGTCTAGCAAATTTGAATCCCTCAGCTTATCATCGTTATCGAGGAAAACTTTATCGCGATACTAATCAATATTGTTTTATTGCTCAGCACTAGTTTTTCATCAGTTTGCTCCACGACCTGAACACTGCCTTACTGATCTCCAAAATCAAACCATATTTCTACCATGTTCCTGTACAAACTGGCCTGAAATTCAAAGAAGTACATTCTTATAGACCAGAGGTATTCAAACTTTTTTGAGAACTCGCACGTGCCCCCCTCAACAGAACCCACATACCCCCACCTCATAATATAATGTCTTATAATACAGCAGAACAATGGAAGGTGATAACTGCAGTGAACATTAAGTAAAAAAAAAACTTAAATATATCATTTATGAACTAAAATATATAGGACAGACTGATATTGTTATTTATTTAGACTTTTAAAACTGTAAATAGACGTCTTTATAGAATGTACATCATATTAATTATAAAATAAATCTACCTAATAATTGTGATCTTCAGTCTAATATCTCTGAGAATGGATGGAATATTATCGGGCGACTGTAAATGCGCAGGAGCACAAATATTCAGAAGAGGAGATGGTGTGACCGCAGTGCAGAAGAGCAAGCAAACAGAGTTTAAAATCTCTCTCCAGTTATAATCACCATCAACATTATTTGTGAAGTGTTACATTTTACAATTCATTGTAGGCATATTTATAATGTATATTAAAAAATTATTTAACATACAAGATTCTGCACTATTTCTAGGTCCCTATTTAAATGTAAGCGAATGTGTGACATTGACCATGTTAACTGCTTTGTACAAACGGTCAGATTTTCCTCATGCCTAATCTCTTTATGTCAGATGACACTCCAATGGATCTGATCTAAAATGGATCATAAGGTTTTGCAAAAATTTGTGGAATCCATGCCAGCTCGAGTGCACACTGTCATTAAAGCAAAAGGGAGACATACCAAATACTAAGAAAATCTAAAATTCATTTAAATATTTCAAAGATTCTACTTTTCATTCAAGTTGTTGCCAGAAATATACTGTAATTTGTACTGAAAATTGCAATTGCTGTATTACATTAGAAAAGAATGCAAAATAGAAGGATTTTCACTACTGGGCTGAGACTTATGGACCCACTGTGTGTATATCTATCTATCTATCTATCTATCTATCTATCTATCTATCTATCTATCTGTCTATACACACACACACAATGAATATAAAAAGCCTACAATCCCCTGTTAAAATTGCAGGTTTTTGTGATGATTTCTGTGCACAACCCGCTTCAGGTCACCCCACAGATTTTTAGTTGGATTCAGGTCTGGCTAGGCCATTCAAAAACACTGATCTTCTTTTGGTTAAGCCATTCCTGTGTTGAGTTGGATATATGCTTTGGGTCATTGTTGTGCTGAAAGGTGAAACCCCTTTTCATGTTCAGCTTAATAGCAGACACCTGCATGTTTTGCACTAAAATCAACTGGTATTTGTTGATTCATGATTCCCTCCATGATTTCTTCAACCCCAGTTCTGGCTGAAAAAAAGTAGCCCTAAAGCATGATGCTGCCTCCACCATGCTGCACCGTGGGTATGGTGCTCTTTTGATGATGTGCTTTTTTTTTTTTTTTTTTTTTGCACCAAACATACCTTTTGGCATTATGGAATTATTACTTTTATTACCAATTACCTTTTGGAATTTGTCTCATCTCATTCTAAACACAGCCACATCCCCAATTACAGTATAAAAGGGTGTGCACACTTATGCAACCAGGTTATTGTAATTTTTACATTTTTCCATAAAATGTTTCTGATTGTTTTTCATGTGTATTTGTTGTAATTTCATATTGAGGGTGGAAAAAGTTCTGACATGATTTATCTTGGTTTCATTTTTTTTTTTTTACATACGTATATGTACTGTATATATAAATTTCAGCATTTTCTCAGCTTGAAAGTGCTGTTTTTGACTCTCAAAAAAAAAACAAAAAAAAAAACAACCTTCATTTACTGTGACAGATTTACTGTGACAGCACCGTATCAAGGCATATTTCAAGCAGAGACTCAAAACACCTGCACACCTATCAATCATTCTGGATTCACATGTTGATTGGCTCATCTCAACAAGACTACTATTTTGGCGTATTTATGCATTTGTGCTGTTAAAAGGCGACGCTCCTATGCAAAATGTGTAAAGGTTGGCATTTATTTTTTGGCATTTTTTTTGGCCCATCCATTTGGAGGCTTGTAGGCTCTTGTAGCTAGGTGTTACGCTGTGGTCTTGTTAACATTATTCACAAAACCCAGTTATTGTTCGCTGGAACTGTCGCTTGAAGAAGCCACAGTGATTGACAATGCTCAGTAACCTATACTTTTTCAACCTATACAGTAATACACCTATACTTTTCTTTGGAGTGTGCAGCTGTGTAGCAAGCTAGTTCAATAAAGAGATTACTTTCTGTGAAACAGAGACCACACTGTTCCTTTCCCCCGAGACTCATACACTGTAATCAGAGGATATAATAACATGAAATTTCAGTTTCAGAGTGGAGATCGGACTCATCCCAGAGCTGAAGAACAGAACTGCATTTGGTTGAGGAATGCATGGTGCAATGCTAAAAGCCATTTTACCTAAACATTTAATAAAAACACCTGCATGCATGGTGCAATGTTAAAAGCCATTCAATAAAAAACTAAACAAAATGATGGCTGTGTGCTGTACATCTGAATATCTGAAAACTGAATTATTCAATCTGAATTTGTGAACACTGAAAAAAAAAATTTGAATATAGAAACTTGATTTTTTTAAATCTGAATTTTAAAAGATGACTCTCTGAACACTGAAAAAAGATTTTCAAGGATGTTACAGTTTTTCCCAGTCACCGAAACCTGAAACTCATGCACCAAATCCCTAAACCAAGTCTGCTAAATTGCAAGCACAATTCCTGCTTTACACTCAGTTTCCAATTCTATATCACACTTTTTGCAAAACACTACACACATTTATCTACATTAGACACAACATTCAAAACTAAAATCTCTTTAGTCCCTTTGGAAAGCAACGCCAATCACAATGCCAAACTCTATACAGTACACCAACTGGCAACACCCACTCCTCACAGGTGTAAACAAGAGTTGCTGAATTGTAAACTTAGAAATCAGAGCTTTAGCACTATAAAAGGCCACAGATGAGCTCTCCTGTTTTGGAGGAAAATGGAAGTCAATGGTGAAGCAAGAGTTAGAGATGAAGAAGTGAGAGTAAGAGGAGGATGAGGAAGGACAGTTGTCTCAGATGAGATCAGGGCCACATTGGTAACCATTTGCTGAACCATGGATTGAGTATGAGGGAGGCTGGGCAGAGAGTTCAGCCCAACCTGAGCCGCTACATGGTTGCATCTATCATCCATACATTCAGAAATGAGAACTGGTAAGTTACAGACAATAAGGTAAGTTCCACTGGTAGTTACTGGTTACTGGTAAGTTAATCTACACTATGCTGAAACATAAATGTGTGTCATCAGCATAACAGTGGAAGCTAATACCATGTTCATGAATAATTTTACAGAGAGGTAGCATATATATACATATATAAAAGCAGTGGGCCTAAAACAGAACCTTGCAGAACACCAAACTTTACCTTAGTATGCCTAGAGAAGTCACCATTTACATCTACAAGCTGATAACGAACAAATAAGACCTGAACCAGGAGAGGGCCGTTCCCTGAACTCCAACAGAAATAAAAATAAAAATGCTAATAAAAAAGGGCAAGTCCCATGAAAAAAAAAAAATCTTAGAAAATGTAAAGTTTTAAATTCGCTGTGTGTGAGCTCTTGGCAGCAAAGCTGTTTCCCCATTTACTCACTATGGCTATAAAAGAGAAGAGAGAAAAGCATGAAAATGTTTATATACTAGCTAATAGACTAAACTGATTACCTCTTATCCAGTGTTATAAGTCTACTTACTACCTGTGTTTTTACAATCTATCATTTCCTCTGAATTTTAAGGATGGTAACTAATGTTTTTGGGGTTTTTTCCCTGTGTTGGATACTTTTATTTTGACATGGGTTAGAAATTACTGCCTTTGCATTTCTTTGTCTGAATTAGTTCCTGAGGTTAGACATTCTCTGACTCTCTCTCTCTCTCTCTCTCTCTCTCTCTCACACACACACACAGAATATAGTAAATACAGTAGACACTGTAAGTTAACTGTACTGAAGATAAAAAGGTCAAATTGTTTTTACCTGCAAACAACTTCTTCTTTATCAACTCTGTGAAACATGAAGCAATATTTTATATTAATTTAACCAAGTACAATTAGATTCAACAAAAATAACAATAAAATAAATAGACCAATAGTACAAACCATTAAAAAAAAAATCAATATTTAAAACACCAGAAACAGGTTTATCGCCATCAGTAGACACCCCCCCCCCCCCCCCCCCAAAAAATAAAAAATACAGAAATGTAAAGAAATAAGAGAAATATAAATCTAATAATCTTTTCCTCTTACTAAATATACACAGTTCCCTCCATAATGTTTGAGGCAAAGGTGTGTGTGTGTGTGTTTTTTATTTGCCTCTGTACTCCACAGTTTTAAATTTGTACTCATACAATTCACATGTGGTTAAAGTGCACATCCTCAGATTTTAATAAAGTGTATTTTTATACATTTTAGTTTGACCATATAGAAATTACAGCACTTTTTCTACATACACCCTCATTTCAAGGCACCATAATATTTGGGTCGCAGGACTTCACAGGTGTTAGTGATTATTCAGGTGTGTTTAATTGCTTCATTAGTGCAGGTATAAGAGATCTCAGCATCTAATTCCAGGCTTTTGGTCACCTTTAGAGTCTTCTTTTGCTGTTTGTCAGAATGAGGACCAGAATTGTGCCAGTGAAAGTCAAGGACACATTATAAGGCTGAGAGACAAGAATAAAACTTTAGGCTTAAAAAAATTCAGCTGTTTGGAACATTATTAAGAAGAAAGAGAGAACGGGTGAGCTTAGTAACCATAAAGGGTCTGGTAGGCGAAGGAAAACCTCCACAGCTGATGACAGAAGAATTCTCACCATAATGAAGGCAGGTGTGGATTTGTCAGTGAATACTGCCTGCAGAAGACTTCATGAACAGAAATACAGAGGCTACACTGCAAACCACTAGTTCTCCACAAAAACAGGATGGCCAGGATAGTTTACTAAAAAGTACTTAAAGAAGCCTACAGAGTTCTGGAAAAAAGGTGTTGTGGACAGATAAGACCAAGATTAACTTGTATTAGAGCAATGGCAAGAGCAGCCTGTGGAGGTAAAAAGGGAGTGCCCATGATCTCAGGGATCTCAGAGGATCTCAGGTAGGTCAGTGGTTAAGATGTTGAGCTACTCAACAGAAGGTCACGAGTTCAAATTCCAGTACTGCCAAGCTGCCAATGCTGGGCCCTTTATGCTCAAATGCTCTGTTGTATAAATGTAAGTTGCTCTGGATAAAGGTGTCTGATAAGTGCTGTAAATGTAAATCCAAAGCATACCACCTCATCTGTAAAACATGGGCCTGTATGGCTGCCTCAGGTACTGGCTCACTCATCTTCACTGATAATGTAACTGCTGATGGCAGAAGCACAATGAATTCTGAGTGCTGTAATTTCTACATGGTAAAACTCAAGGGTATAAAAACACCCATGATCAAAATCTGAGTATGTGCACATTAACCACATGTAAATAGTTTGAGAACAAATTTAAAATTATGCAGTACAGAGGAAGTAATTGCAGGTAGGAACTAAAGCTGTGAGGGAGGAATGAAAAAATATAGTTCCACGTGCACCATATTAGTCCGAGGAATCGTTTGAGCCAGTTGTTTGAATTTACCACATCATATCTAATGGAATAAAGGAGAAAATCTCAGCTGACATGTCGCTTGTCTCACTGTCACTGAAATTGCAACTACTTGTCACATTTGTACATAGAATATGAATGGCCTTCCTTCCCTTTAGTGCTCGCTAGTGTGAACGTATCTTTACAGTTGACCGAGGCAGATCTAGCAAGACAGAAATTTCACAAACTGACCTGGGGCAAAGGCGGCATCCTGTGACAGCAACACGTTTAAAGTCACTCAGCTCTTTAGTATGACCCAGTGTTTCTACTGCCAGTGTTTGTCTATTGAGATTGAACAGCTATGTGCTTGATTTTATGCACGTGTTAGTAATGAGTGTGGCCGAAACACCTGAACTCAGTAATTAGGAAGGGTGTCCACATACTTTTGGCCATGTACTGTACATTATCAGTAATTTCTAAATGTGTATTTACTGTGTGTTCCTTTCAGACCACACACACACACACACACACACACACAGACAAAGACATGTTGCATGTCTTTTCATGTCTAGACCTTGTACAGTGCTTCATTATCTTACATTTTAACAGGGTGATTAATTTATGTTAAGTTTCCTCCCATTAATTAATCAGTATGATTTTGAAGCAAAAACGTTCATTCTCACCTGCGTATCTCTTCTCCTTCTGAAGCCCTGAGACTAAAACAGATAAAATTGTTTTGAGTATTTTGTGTAAATTCTCTGTAAATAAAAGTATAAGCAGATTAAGCAGTGTAATATAGTGATAAGGTAAATGTACAACACAAATCAGATTGCAGTTATGAAATGTAATTGTCCTCTGATGTTATAGATTTGTTAAATGATTAAGCACACTTCACAAAGTGGAACATGATGTTACAGGTCAGTTATGAGTCGTAAGGAAAACAAGTAATTTGATGTATTGTGACTGATGTGTTTTCTACTCTTCTTACAGAACCCTCTATGGAGTGAAATCAGTTCTGCTGACTTTGATTTCACTCCATAAGCCTCCTTCCTGTTTACTTCCTCTTGTCCAAATCTGGATACATGACCTGAGCTGCCCATAATTTGGTAGCGTTCATTTAAATAAACATGAGAAGGAGCTGTAATTTCTGCCCTTAAATAATTTTCAACAAAAGCAATATAATGTATTGTGACTGATGTGTGTAGGAATACAAATTTAAGAGTGACCTACATGTGTATAGCATGAGCTGAATGATTATGTTGAGCAGAGTTTCTAGTAGGAGGTTCCTGCCAGTTCCTGTTCTCTTTATTTTGAGTCGAACAAGCATGTTAACTGAGGCTATCCCATTTCTGTGATGGCTCTTGGTGCCCCTGCGCCATTGTTTGAATTGGTGGCCATTGGTCATGATCAGCAATACCTGAGGTGTGGACTTTTATTTATCTCTATGATAATGAAGTGTCTGAGTGGTAAAGTTATGCTGATTGGAGCAGTGTGTGTTGCCATGGTAACACACAGACTGACTGACAGATTGTAGTAAGTGCAGCAACGTTTTCACTATTGCTAGAATTGTAATTTTATCTAGCAAACACAGACAAGCGGAGTGATACAAACAGTGAAATGTCCCAGTGCTGTTAAACAACATATCAGCTCTCCTGGAACACCGCTTGTCCAATCAAATTAGTGGACTGAAACTAATGTATGTACTTATGTAACTGCTAATGTAGCACTATTCATTCACCCCTGCTTAGTTCCTGCACAGTTACCTGTTAAATATGAAACAGTATTGCACAGTGATATCTTGAAATACTGAGCAACACTTCAAGTAGATTTCTAGTTTTATGTAATTTTATGTACAAATTATGTCATAAAATGTTAGCTAAGAAAGAACATACAACAGGCCGTGCTGTTATGCGAAATTAATAAGAGTGTGTTATTCCACTTATAGCACAGCAATGTGCTAACAATTGAAATATTTGATTTATTAATGAAGGAAAGGTCGCAACATTATAGTCATTCTTTCATCAGTCTCTCTCTCTCTCTCTCTCACACACACACACACAAAGCACAGTCTATCATTTTATGGAGAAAATGGAGGAAATCCATTTTGGACTGTTCTATTGTTTTGTGTTTAGCCTTCAGATATTTGAATTTTGTTTTCTGGATTTCTCTGTCTGGAGCTCTTTAATAAATCTGCAGTACTACAGCTACAATCCACTCAGCCACAGCACCACTGGGCAGCAACAGTGTGATTGCTGTGCTGAGAAACATCAGAGCTGCACACTGTGGCACTGGCGCGGCTATGTGGAGGATTAGCAGCAGTACAGCATGCAGTGCTGACAGACAGAACAACATGCTCTCTACTCACAGTTCTTCCAGCTCCTGATTGCTGCTGAATGGAGGCTCTAGTACACTAGTGCACTAGTATATTAGCTCATGGAAAAAACAGTGAGCTTAGAAGAAGCCTGTTTTTTTAATTTCCTGTAGCCTCTGCTGATTGGAGATAAAGTGGTTTGATTTGATTATGAGTTTGTGTATATATTTTTATGATTATTACACCTAACATAATATAAGCACAAACTATTTATGACAAAGTCTATTTGTCATAAACATTTTTTTTGTTTTACACAAATCACCATCTATTCATCAGATTGGCCTAAAATGCTTACATTTGCTGAGCCATAAATATTAATATGCTGATATGCATAATTTTCCAGACTTAAGCCAAAAGCTGGAACTAAAGACAATGTTAATGTTATTTCGACAGTTTGGAAAGATGTGTTAAAGTTAAACAACGTTGATGTCATGACTAATTAATTAATTAATTATCCTCCGTGTGAATTCACTGTAATAACATTCTGATGTGTAGGTGAGACTCGGTACTTTCCCAAATCTTTCATTAATGAAATATTATTACACTTTTCTGAAAAAGTCTTGTGGTAATGGAAGTGAATAAATGAAAAGACAGAGGTAAGAGTTTGAGACAGGACTGAATTAAATCATCCTCTTCACAGAGAACACGGCAAACTGGACTCCTGTGTACTACTGACTAAAGCCAGGTTCTTTACCGTGGTCCTGGAGAACCCTCTGTCCTACACATATTAATGTTTTCTGTGCTCTAACACACCTGATCCAGATAATCAGCTCATTTAGAGCCCTTACTGAGTTAAAGTGAGTGTGTTAGAGCAGGAAAAACACTAAAATGTGCAGGACAGAAGATTCTCCAGGACCAGAGTTGGGAATCTGTGGAGTAAAGCAATGGTATAAAGTGCAGTATAATTTAAGCTAGAGATGTTATGAAGGGAAATTATTTAAATATTACCTTTCTTGTAACAGATAACCGCAGTTACTATCAATCCGACAGCAATAACATGCTGAAACTGAAATGCCGACAACCCACTTCCAAACACCAAAGACTTTACCTAAAATGAAGTCAAGTTTACAGAGTTACAGATAATTTTTTAAGAAACTGTGCAAGAATTATTGATAACTGCAAAACACACTCTTATAGACAGAACTGTAGCAAAATCACTAATAGATATAATAAAAAATAATGCATAAGCTCTAATGCAAAAATAGTGTATGTTCATCATGCTCATGTTTCATCTTTAATCACCTCATCTGTAATGATTACAGCAGAATGTTAAAGTCTATATCTAAGAGTTTTTCATCATTGACACTTACTATTAATGATGACCTCTGCCTCCATCATGTGATGTTTTTGTTGAAGTCTGCAGTAAAACCTGTTGGAGTCGCTATAATCATAAACAGTGACGTGGCGTTTCACACTGAAGCCCTCTGTGTCTCTGTGTATCTGTGTAGCTTCAGCAGGCAGAGTGGCTCCTTCTCTGTCCATCCACAGAACCTCAGGTTCAGGATTCCAGCCTCTGGACTCACACACTAGATTAATCCCTCCTGAGTTATCATAACTCTCCATCGTGATCACTGGGTGGCTTCCCAGAACTATAGTCATTAAACAAAAAATACTGTTTTAAATATAGTGAAATCATACAAAGATTTTAACCTCAAAATTAAAAAAAAGTCATGTAACCTTCCCAATTGAGGTTATTATTTCCTTTTCATTGTCAGTTTAAATGAGCATCTACTACCATTTTAATACACATCAGTATGTTAGTAACAGTAACCATAATTAATTTTACATCATAAATCTACTTACAGTTGGCGTCATAAGTTTATACAGCCTTGCAGAATCTGCAAAATGTTAATAATAATAATAATAAAAAGAGGGATCATACAAATTGTTTTTATTTAGTACTGCCCTAAATAAGCTTTTTCACAAAGCAGATGTTTACATATAGTCCACAAGACACAATAATAACTGAATTTACACAAATAAACCAGTTCAAAAGTTTACATAAGCTTGATTCTTAATTCTGTGTGTGTTACCTGGATGATTAACGACTGTTTTTATGTTTTGTGATAGTTGTTCATGAGGCCCTTGTTTGTCCTGAGCAGTTAAACTGCCCACTCTTCTTCAGAAAAATCCTCCAGGTCCTGCACGTTATTTGGTTTTCCAGCATCTTCTGCGTATTTGACCTCTTTCCAACAGTGGCTATAAGATGTTGGGATCCATCTTTTCGCATTAAGGACAACTGAGAGACTCATACACAGCTATTACAAAAGGTGCAAACATTTATTTATTCTCAAGAATGCAACACGATACGATAAGAGCCAGGGGGATGTAAACTTTTGTAGGATCTGAAGTGAACAGGCAAGGAAAGCAAAGAAGCCATAAAGCTAGGAATCCTGCTCCCAGACTTTGCAGACCCAATTTAATTACCACTTGTTTACTGATTGCTGGATTTCAACTGCCCTGTGAACAATCAGCAACTGATAGGACATCCCTGACCAGAGGACGAACCCTCTTAGCCAAGAGGCACCTCTGTCAAACTTATTGATCTAGGCCGCTGGCCAAGACCAGATGGCTCACCCAACACGATGCTAAAACTGATAACTACAGAAAGGGGGGGGGGGACTCACCCAAGGACCCTCATGGAATGAGACCTTTGTTCTCCCCAGGAACACAAAGTTCACCACCCTTCACACATTCAACAGAACCCAGCTTTAACAGACTGCATAAGGCTACTTCACATCTCCTATAAGGACAATGACTTTTAAGATGATGCACCATAGTTTGGAAACTTGTTGCCTCTTTTAATGTCATTCCGTATGTGTGTCATACTTATAGCCACCAGGTCATTATAATGCTTTTTAATCGTTTAACAGGGACCATAGTGTTCGTGTGTGTATCAATAACAGCAGGTATGTCATGTTTGGTATGTGTGTGATCACTATTGAATTTCCTAAGGGTTGGTATAATGTAAAGTTGAGTAAGATGTATTACATGCATGTTACCAAATTCCTTAACAAAGTTCTAACTTAACCTTATGCAAAGTTTGCAAAGCACATAACTCAGAGACCAGAATGTTAATTAGTGTCAGAGGAGGAGAATACAGTTTACACCCTGCCCCAAGATCCTGCTGATCGGAGCAAACACTTTGGGGTCAGCCCAACTGGAAAGGGTTAAAACCCCCTGACACAAAGGAAACTCTGAGTCTCATCCAATCCATCCTTGAGAGAGTCCAACACATCTTTGGAGCCTCATCCACAACATCTTCCAAGAGTCTCATCCTATCCATCCTTGAGAGAGTCCAACACATCTTTGGAGCCTCATCCACAACATCTTCCAAGAGTCTCATCCTATCCATCCTTGAGAGAGTCCAACACATCTTTGGAGCCTCATCCACAACATCTTCCAAGAGTCTCATCCAAAACACCTGTGCAAGAGTCCATCAACATCTTCAGAGAGTCCACTTCAACTAACAGCTCAAGAGAGTCTCCATCCACATCTGAAGGAAGTCTCATCAACCAAGAGCTTTAGAAGTTCATCACGAGGAGATCACGCTTGCTCTGAGACTCCGCATCCAGACTGGTTCTTGAAAAGCCTCCAACTCTCGCCTTCACACCGCTGTGAACCATTCTTCAAAGTTTTGCAACCCGCCTACGAGACTCCGCCGGGTTCGCGCCTCACTCTGTTTATCTTCCTCATTGGTCTTTCGAGACGCTACATAAGGCCAACCAGACCGCCGACAAATCAACATTGCCGGAAACTCCTTCCAAACAACAACGCAACGAGGGAATCCCTGGCAACACAAACGCAAGTATAGTACCTCCAGATTCTCGCTGAACTGGTGCATTTAATACAAGTTTAAAGCCCTTCTAAACGAAGCGAATGTTAAAATAACTGATAAGTTGATGGTTCGGTCAGATCATGGTCTGAGAAACTGCTAGTAACTTGGAATTTCATTCACTCTCTTTTCAAAGCCATTTTCACCCCTGTTTATGTATATGTGTGTGTGTGTGTGTTAGATTAGTTTCTGTGTTTTAGAATAGTAATAAAGTCTCGTCTGATTTTATAAAGGCCAGTGTCTTGTGTCTCTGTGCTTCAAATTTATTGCCTTAAACTGCCGATCTTGTTACTGTGCTCTTAATATAGTGTTTCACTATATTTAGGATATTATTGCCGGTGGCCACGGAGGTAATATCCCATACACAATTAATAAATACACTCATTTCAACTTATCGCTGGACGAATAGTTGATCAGCTATTAAAATATTAAGAAAAAAAATTACAAATTTCCCCTTTTGAGCTGATCTGCTATTCTCCTACATATTTTGGTGGAGAATACAACAGCTTAACCTAAACAGCTAATTTCCTTACATATTGGTGGAGAATACATCAGCTTAATCTAAATGAGCAAAATTTCCCTGCACTTTTGAACAGGATGATCGGTGTAAATTGTAATTATTTTGTCTTCTGGGAAACATGTAAATATATTATTTAGCTTCTGAAGAGCAGTACTAAAGGAAAAAAAACATCTTTAAACAAAATAATAACAATTTACACCGATCATCCTGTTCAAAATTTTACACCCCCCCCCGGCTCTCAATGTAGTGTGTTGCCTTCTTGATCATCAGTGAATGTTCAACTCATGAACTCATGAACAACTATCACAAAACAAAAACAGTCATTGATCATCCAGGTAACAACACACAATATTAAGAATCAAGCGTATGTAAACTTTTGAACTGGTTCATTTGTGCAAATTCAGTTATTATTGTATCTTGTGGACTATATATAAACATCTGTTATGGGAAATAGCTTATTTATTTAGGGAAGTACTAAATAAAAAACAAAATGCAGTTTTTATGATCCCTCTGATTTTTTTTTTAATTATTAACATTTTGCAGATTCTGCAAGGCATATGTAAACTTATGGCTCCAACTGTATATTGTAATGTGTAACAGTAACTAACTTTTGTTAGGTAACTGCATCTTCAGGCAAACAAACAAATGACTTCCCTAATCCTTCCTGCTGGCTTGTAGGTTGTTAAGATCCTGGTTTGGGCACATCAGGAGACAATAAATAAATCAATCAAAGAAACACTCTTAGCATCTACACCCTCTCACATCATCCACATAACTATCTATTTCCCCATCACTCATCAGGAAAAATAAACAGTGTTCAAACTGGCCATGATGTTGTGGTGCACATTTAGCTCCTCTGTCATATGTTAGTAAAGTTAATACATAACCGTCCCCACAGAAACTGATACCGTGCTGCAGCAGCAATTCTGAAACATGCAGGTGTCGTAAAGATAATACTGTCTCAAATTGGGTAAAGTAAACATGAATTATTATTTTAAAACTACTGAATAATTATTCATACAAATAACTCAAAGTTTTTATACAAAATGAATTTATAGTTCAGAAATACTATTAGCTTATAAATTATTACAGACTATTTTATTCTGCAAATATGTCTACATTATTTTCAGTGATAAGAAGGCTAGGTGACAAACCACTTGGAAAATGCAGACAAAGTGGGACAAATGCTTCACATGCATGAAACCACAGCTGCTGAATCTTTGTATAATTGCAGCTGTGTGAAGAATAAGAAAAAATGGGCATGTTTTCTGTGTCCAAAATGAAACGGGAAAATGCTGAACTCATATGAAAACATGGCAGTGAAGCACAAACTAACGAAATCATACACTGCATGAATATCTACTGTTCACTGCAGTGGATGTTATTTAAAAAAATAAATAATTGAAGCATAAATTGAATCTCACGTTAATCATATTTTTTTCTTTTTACTTATTGATTAGCCAAGCCACGCTGTACATGCACACCGCCACCTAGTGAGTGTATGTCTGAGTGTCTCCTGTACTGGAGATCATTTAATCCACAGGTTCCCAACCCTGGTCCTGAAGTACTCTGTCCTGCATGTTTTAGTGTTTCTCCTTCTCCCAACACACCTGATTCAACTAATCAGCTAATTAACAGCCCTTCCTGAGTTAAATCAGGTGTGTTAGAGCAGGAAAACACTAACTCTGTGTAGGGCAGGGGGTTCTCCAAGAGCAGGGATAGAAACCTGTGATTTAGTCAGTCAGTGAGTGAACTCCCATTCTAAAACCCTCTCAAATAAATAAATAAATAAATAAATAAACACAGTGAAAAATACAGATTTTGAGACAGATTTTGGATGTGCATTATTTATGTACAAACCATTGATGTTAAGAGAAAAGAAAGTTTATTGTAGCATAACATTCACTGTGTAAAGCTTCAGTGCAGAAATGGATCTTACCCTTAACAGTGATGTGAACAGTGATGTCATCATACCAGGATTTGTCTTCAATGAGACACTTATATTCTCCTTCATCAGAGACTCGGAGAGCTGAGAGTTTGAGTGAAGCGTTGCCTTTCTGTAGCTCCTCTTTAAACAGTGATGTTCTTCCTCTGTAGGACTGAGCCTGCTTTTCATTTTTCTCTTTCTGATCTTTATAGAGATGCACTAATGAAGCTACTTCCTCTAGTCTCATCCACTCCACTGTCATGTCCACAGCGCTCGTGCTGGGTTTGATAAAACATGGCAGAACCAGATCTTCACCAGCTACAGCATCAAGAGGACCTTCTGGACCAAAAATCTTTAATCGCTCTGTTTTTTTTTCCCCAAAAAGAAACAAATACTGTATATCAATATCAAGACAGAGCTTATTTTATTTTACTTTGAATTATATGCCTTATTTTTAGATGTGTTTTTTTTTATTTAGTTTGTTGCCTTAACTAATAACACCAATGGTAAACACAATAAGAAAAAGGCTTTCAGAACAAATTTATATATTTAAAGTTAAAAAAAAAAAAAAACATGGAAGGTCCCATATATTACTAATTTATTTAATTTATGTCCATCAAATCATGTTTCCTAAACCATTTGGCCAAATGGATTTTTATGTATAGATGTACAATAAAGCTTTTTTTTAAACAAATATATATATATATATATATATATATATATATATATATATATATATATATATATATATATATTGACCTCTCATGATATTCTTGCATAGTGTAGCTCTACTGATGCTGTTTGCTCTGTCTGAGGTTTAACCTCACCAAACAGTTTAACCCTCACCAAAATACTAAATTCAAATTTAATTGCAATTTTAAAGACATTTTACAGGCCTAGTAATGCAAGTAGCAATAAGTTATAGTCGTATTTAGTCAATATATTTTTATTTCTTATTTTACTTGTACAAATATCCTGGAAAAATCTGTAAAACATGAAAAAAATGATGGTTTAAGTCATGACCTCAGTGTATTATGTGGAAAACTCATATGGTAAACTGTGTCTGGAGTGCTTTTTTGTTTACATGAGCCTCTTGTCTGTCATTTCATAAACACTCCCCAATGCCCCATTTACTCCTCCCCATCTCAGTCTGTTCAAAAAGAAAAATGTGTCTGAAATCCCTAAGTGCCCAGAACAGCCAGATAATTCAACTGTGACCAAAAACTTAAGGATAAAAAAATACAGTAAAACCAGATTAAACACTGGCAGCGCTTTACCAAGATGGAGTAGTTTACTACTGGAGAATGGGATAAAGCTTTATTTTCTCCTGAACATGACGTCACGTCTTACTGAATGTTCTTAATATTTGTTAATTATTTGTATTTCAAGTGTCAAAGCAAAGCATATGAATGTTTGTGCAAATGTTTTTTTTCCATCTTAAATACATTTTTAAACAATTTTGAAAAAAATTCTGTATGGCACATTTTTGGCTAGTTAGATAACTGCATAAATGAGCAGGTGTACAGGTGTTCCTAATAAAGTGGAGGGTGAGTGGATATACTGTATATGGTTAGTACACTAGTGATTAACATCACCAGAAGAGTCCGCCTCCTAATTACAGCTCTATCATCTGTATTAGATCAGGCAATAACTCTTTAGTATTTTTTCAGTTATCGATTTTGTATTAGTTAATAAGTAAATTCGGTGCGGAAGTGTGTATTTTAAGTTGCATTGTACATACTGAGACTGATTTTAAGTTAGCTCTCTGCAGTTAGACTAGCTAGCTGTGCTAGTAACAATTACCAGTAATGGTGCATTCACTCTTCTTTAACACGTAACGTTAGCCTGACTGTGTTGTGGATATGGACATACTGTAGTTTAATCAGTGTACTTCCGGACCATTACTTCTCTTCTTGAAAAAAAAATAAAATAAAAATGAAGAAGTGATGGCCAGTTTCACAGAAGACGCTTGGAGAGGGTTTCTCTCTGCCAGTCTACAGCCACCTTCATTTTTTACTCCTCTTCCCTCCACCGCACTAAATTTCCGGTATTCAGGTATCATGTATTCAGGTCTAGGTTTAAAACATTCAGGGCTTCCACACACCAGGTTTCACTTACAGCAAGTCACAGAGCACTGTTTTCAATTAACAGGCTTTACACTCCACCAAACACACAGAACCTCTCTCATAGCCTTCACTATAACACACACACACACACACACACACACACACACAATAGGTGTTTTCATACCTGATTGAGATTCCATAAAGCCGTAGAGGATCAGGAGAGTCACAAATAAAAACATCCCTGAAAGACAGTTTAATATTATTGCTTCACAAGATAAATAACATTATACTAATTACACCTGGTGCACAATTTATCTCATATCGTTTCTATTAAAAACTTAGAGCACCTACTCATTTTTAATGTTTATATTTTCTCAGTAAGAATAGGCGGAAAATAAAGACACTTCATCTCACAGCTCACATTTTCAGTTGTTTGTATCTCACTTTCGTTTTCGTTCGTTTGTGAGCCACGCCCTTTTTTCTAACGGGGCATGCTGGGAAGTGAGGTCTTCCAGGCGACTAACTTAGCTGCAAATATTCAACCTAAAACACTCACCCGGTTATTAAAAGGAAAATCCACCCTGAAGGATTTACATATTACTCTTTATAATTATCTTCAGTGGCGTTCAAGATTAATTTTGTAATCACATTGCATGTTGACTCTTTTAATTTAAACTTCTTTAATGTACATGTTGGTGATTTTAACTTTGGTTTACCCACAATGCCATTCGATGTCAGTGAGATTTTTGCTTCATGTCTTCCTAAAGAGAGTGATGCAGCAGAGCTTTAGTCCTTCAGTCTGTCCAGCTTTCTCATCTCCTCATCTGTACATAAATCTCAAACAGAGCTCCTCTTAATCCCCATTTACACCAGACTGCTGTAACACTGTGTTCAGTGCACACTCATGTTAATCGAAGTGCTCTTTACGCCAGACACTGAGTACAGAGCAGATATTTAAAATTAAATTAGGATATTTTTGGCATGGTAGTGATTTCTATGTAGAAAAACTACAAATTAAAATATTCATGCTATGTTTTGCAGATTATATTAGTGTATGGTATTATTGGCTTGTGCAACAACAGTGAAAAAGAAAAAAGTGAAAGAGAGAGTGAAAAAGAGTTCATTATATGAGTTCACTATAAGAGTGTGAAATTAGCATATGTTCAGTGTGGTAGTGAGCTACCTGGATAACATAGGCTAGCAATTTAAGAGACAGACGAGAGTTGAGTGAGTTTTGTTTTCTACACTATCTAATAAAAACAGCTGCTCTCTCTGAAAATCATTTACAGGGACTGATGTCCAAGACAACGGGAATTATAGAATTACAGAATATATCTTTACTGCATGCTGCCTGATATCCTTTCTGATAACATTACACATGTTAAAACACAGTGTAATGACTTTACATTTTGATTTTTTTCTCCTGTACTCAGTATGCTGCCAGTCTTTCTCTCACCTGTACTCTGCTACTCCTCCTGCGTGCTTCTTCATGGCCGTATCAGAGCTGATGCCGTAGAACAGTTTGTACTTTTTGCCGTTTTTCTCAATGGTCTCACCTCCGCTCTCAGAGTGACCCGCCAACATTCCACCCAGCATCACGAAGTCCGCTCCCGCACCTGTCCATCACGCAACACAGCCAATCAAATATAGTGCAGAGTATATTACACATATGGAGCACAAAAAACATGAGAACAGGCAGGTAAATGTACGTGGTACTTGTTCTTGGCTTTGGTAGTTTTGCAAAGTTGTCACCTAGTGATCGTAATCTCACATTGGATAACCTATACGTCCACTATGACATCTCATTTGTTATCAAATGCATTGCCGGTCCTCCACTTAGATGGAGAATCTGTTACCTTTGTAACCTCCCATTTTATATTCTTATTATGTTTGGCATTTGAGAGGTCAGTTGTGCGCCACCATTTCTAACACATGCCTTTGTGTCATGGCTGAAAAGCAGGAGTTCCCTGCACCATGATCTTACCTAGACATACAAAGCCTGTGCATGGCAGCCTGCCCACTTGAAATTCCTCAGTTGTAGCCATAATCACACATGCTCTGACATGTCAGCACAGTCTCATGCCAATGAATCTGTGTGCTGTGTAGGTCAGCATGTAGTGTTTCATCCCAAGCAATGGTACTGGTGTCTCCATTAGAGGAATTGGAGCCAAGCCCAGTGGCCCAGTATCCACCACTGACACAAAGATATCATCACATTTTCTATCAATAAATATGGTGGACCGTGATTACACTGTGGAACCATTGTCCCATGCACACTGCTAGTTCCTCAACCCTTGGCTGTATCGCAGCAGAATAAGCCCTTACTTTTTTCTTCATGGAAGGCAAAACACCAATCAAACATAATGGTGTAGTGGACCTTTACAGACAACCTACCAAGACAAGCATAAAGGCAAATCTAAAGATAGTGTTCTCTTATCTTTCTGAAGTGTTAGGATACATATCGTAGAACACAAAATCTATCCCCTGTTTACAGTAATATTTTTAATAGTAGCATTTTGAGATAAAATTATTTTAATAACTGCAAGCAAAATGCTAGTACTGTGTAATAAACATATCGCGTCATATTCCAGAACAGTGAAACATACCAAAAGCCTTAGAGACATCACCAGGACAGGTACATCCTCCATCCTGGGTGAGAAACCATAAAGAAAATGATTAAAATCTAGCAAAAACATCTGTTCTCCCACATAAATGCCATGGTTCATTAATGTGGACTAAGCAGACAACTGTAGCTCACAGAGATGATGTGTCCACCCAGGCCATGTGCAGCATCAGCACACTCAATTACAGCACTCAGCTGAGGGTAGCCCACACCTGTCTTCTTACGGGTTGTACACACTGAGCCTACACAGAAAAACCAGCATATATGATGTACATCAGATAATTTTTATATGTCATAAATGATATATGTCAGGTAAATTAAGACACATACATGATAAATGACAACACACAGATACCAGTGGATGATGTTTATATGACATTAACCAAAGCTGTTTAACCCAAAACCACTTGTTCTTCATAAGAATTGAGTGGCATGATTTTGTGTTATCACCTGGACCGATGCCCACTTTAATGATGTCGGCACCAGCGAGAATCAGCTCCTCCACCATCTCTCCTGTGACCACATTACCAGCCTTGACAGAAGTTTACAACTATGTTTACAACAATCCCACTGTCTTATCAACCATACACATACATTCTACCTCACTATCTGTCTCTATAAACAGTGTGCTGTGTTTGCCAGACAGGGTGAACCACTGACCTGATGGTGTGTGAAGGGAACTTCTGCCGCATGTCCTTGACAAAATGCACAAAGTGTTCCGAATATCCATTTAGAAAATAGACATCCAGAGGGAAAAATGCTTCACATGTGTGATAACATGCTAAATCTTGGTACATGTTGTTGTGGTTGTGTGAAAAATAAGACTGTTATTTTTCAGAGACACAATAAAATAGACAAGTATATGCAAACTGAAGAAGATTATTAGGAAAGATTATTTACTGGCTTTGTTCCACATCTGCCAAGGAGTGCAATAAACTCGAAAATGGGAAAGTGAACCACAGTTAAATCAAACCATACAGTGCATGAATATCTTCTATTCATAGAATGGATGTTGTTTAAAAAAAATCCCTGAAATACGTATTTAATGATGCACACTTTAACAATGGACCCTGACTAGGCATTGTGATGGGACCCAAAATTAACCAAATTATGTTGTCGTTACATAGCCACAACATTTACTGATTACCAAAGTTTTGTCATAACAACATAACAGCTTATGTTGTGACAGCTAGAAAAGTGAAAGTCCTAGACAAGTAGTAGCAATGTTACTCAGCAGCATTGTGCATTGGTACTAGTTATGTTGTGGCAACGTAACTCCACAACATTGGAAATCAGCATGTTAGAAATGAGGGAAAAAAAGGGTAATGAAATTATCAGACTGGAGCGTAGTCGCTACGTCACCAGCTGGTAAGTCCTGGACTCACTGATAAGGATGAATAAATGAGCTACTTGCACAAACGTTTCTGCATTATATTTACCACAGGTACTGCAGTTCCAGTTCTTTCACTACAGTCGGAAATACAGTCTGTGTCTGCAGGAGTTCCCGAATGTCAATGATGTTCGTCAGATATGCAAGAATACTTGCAAAGCCCCTTCTAGTAGGCTTCAAACTGTACGCTTTGTAATAAATTCTTACCTTCACAACTAGGACAGCAGGAAAATAGCAGAAATGAACACCTAAGCTAATGTGAGCCCACATTATATTTTTTTTAGTCATTGTTGAAAATATTCTGTTTTAAATACATTATTGTGGACACTCACTTTGATCACAACAAACCAGTACTGATGTACTCTGAATACTTACTCATTATTATTGTTAAAGTTTATATTTTCTCAGTAAGAAGATGATAAAAAATAAAACCCCTTTGTCCCAAAGTCTACATTCTTGGTGTGCTTTCGTTTGTGTTTCTTAAATGTGAGACTAAACACACCTTTTTCTAATGAAACATGCTAAGACATGAGGTGGTGTTTTTGAGGTGATTCATGTAGCTGCACATTCCAATGACCAGAATTTGGAAGTCACAATAGTTGAACTTTTATTTTTTACTTGTATAAATAACCTGGAAAATATGTAGAATATGATAAAAGTGATTAAGCCTGTGGATAAGCCTTAAGTCAGAAAACCTGTTTGGAAATCTGCTTAACGGTCCAGAGTGCTTGTTTGTGTTTGGCCTCCTGTCAATCATTTTGTAGACACTCCCCAAGGTCTGTGTACCTTTTGGTACAGACTTAATTTTCTTGTAATCTCAACATAACAAAAAGCTGTGTTTTCACACGATGTCATTTTATCGTGACAAAATCTCACGCCTTGTGAATGGGTCTGTTGCTGTATGCATGTTGGCGTCTTCGCCATCGCCATCATAAATTTAATAATTGCCCGCTGTAGAGATGGACTTTATCTCCACATTAAGAGAGAGGGGTGTGGACCTGACAGCCTCCTTCTCAAGTGTCAGACACTAATGTGGAAGTTGTCCATCACTGACAGACATACAGCCGTTTCAGCTTGTGTGAGTCCCTGATTAAAGTAAAATCTGACCCAACGAACCAAAGTACCAACCTGTATAGCAATGCATGATGGGAACTGTGTCACATTAAAAACCGGGTTTGTTTTGCTAATGGCTCGCAACATGGATCGCAGTTTAACTTGGACCAAAGATGAGGTGAAACGCCTCATTGACATTTGGTCTGACACACATATTTCTGAACAACTTTCTAAACACTGAGGTTTACAAGGTGTTTAATGAGCATCTCAAGGAGATGGGCTTTAATCGCTCCATTGGAACAGTGTCGCATTATGGCTAAAAACTCCATCAACACTACGTTAAAGTTGGCCTGGTTCGACAGGCATCATCGTCTGACAAAATCAGCATACACACAAGTGAAAGACGAGGGTTATGCTGTGATTTTGGTTATATTTACATGTAAAATGATCACTCAGAGACAACGTTAGAAGCGACACAATTTTTTTTTCTGTCACACAGTGCACAGACTCCGTCTCTTCTACGGAAAGTAGCTAAGGTTTGTCCAAAAAGTCGCTAGGTACTTTTTTTGACCAAAGAAAAAAGTCACTAAATTGGGAGCAATGGAGATTCCAGATTAAAATCCAGATTAAAAAAAAAATTAAACATCTGTGTTCAATTTTTTTTTTTTCAGTTTTCACAAATTCAGATTTAAATAATTCAGTTTTCAGATATTCAGAAATCTGTATTCAGGTTGCTAATTTCTGAGCTCAAATTCAACCAATCAAATTCAGGCTGCAATATTCAACACGAAAAAACCTCAAGTTTAACATCTGGGTTACTCAGGGTTATAGCAACAGAACAGAAGGCAGTAGTCACATTTACAAGAACGCTGAATAAAGTAATCGGGCTGATATGTGCGTTTACATGACAGAATCGGATTTGATCTTCTGACATGCGCACAGTGCACGATTACACGTTTCCCGCCGTTCCAACATGCAGATACTAGCAGCCACTCTCGTTTTAAAAAGCAGACTTAACATTTGCCTATTTCAGCTGCTAATTAGAAGACGACGAGCGTGTGATGTTTTGTGCGGTGCTGCGTGTATTTATCAAGCATTTAAAATGCCCCTTCCCGAGCCCAGAACAACGCGTCTGTGGATGAGGGTCCACGTCATTACGTGATTTGTACGTCATTGCACATGCGCAGAACTATCTGGTTTCATTTTCAATCCGATGAAGTGTTTACATGTCCTCTCCATCGGATTAGAAAAGGTTTAAACCACCCCTTACCATCCGAATGAAATTTTAATCGGTTTTGGCCAATTCATTCCGATTGACGTGTTTTACACATATCTGCATCATTGTACTGTTTATTCTTGGCGTTATTGTGTCCTTATACATTATAACAACAAATATTTATTGCAATCATGGACTAAATCTGGTCACATTGTGTGTTTAGTCTGAAAGGACGGTTTTCTTTCCTGATGTGTTCCTGAGCTCGATATCACTTCACTACAAAACAGATGAAAGTGGCAGGGACTTACTGTCCCACTCAGCATTTACCCCTTTATCACATAATGACATTCTCCTTTTCATTTCAGTGTGGCAAACCTACTCCATAAAACCACAGCGGGACTGAAATATTGAGGAAAGCAGAAGGAAAATGTCACTTTACTGCAGAGCTAGCTGGCTTTTCAAACAGAAACTAAAATAAAAGGTGTATTTCCGGGTGGTTAATCCTGGTTCTTGCACTAGTCAGTGTAATCTCCTCACCATGACTTTTCACAGCAGCCACAAAACGGTCGCGTGCAGCAACATGAAACGTCAGAGCTGAAACGTGTCACTGACCAATCAGGTAGCGCTTCCTCATGAATATTAGAGGCTCCCTCTGCCAGTCAGGATAAGAAAATTTATTGATGGAAAACGTCATTTCCGCTTTGTACCAGCAGATGGCAGAATTTAGCGCAGATAGAGAATTCATTTATTCATTCATTCATTTCTTTCTTTTTTTAAGAACAGAATAACCCTGACATTTTTATTTCTAAATAAAAGATGAATTTGATTGTATTTGTGTTTGATGGAGGTTGAAGGAGAAACAGTTTTGTTCGGTTGTATCTACACAGACATCAGCAGCTGAACTTAATCCATTTTATTGATCAGATTCAATTCTGCAGTAAAACTCAGTGTGAACTGTAAATGATCTTTATTAATATTTGATTTGTAATGACAAAGTTCCACAATCATAATGTGTAAAAAAACAGACTGTAGGATTAAAATTAAAAACAAACCCCAGGTATTAAAATAAACTGTACAGCACTTTAAAAGGAAATATGTATTTCTAAAATTCACCAAAAAAGTAAAATATTTCTTTTTATTCTCACCATTTAATAGATGATTAAATGTGTGAGGTGAAAATTCATTCAGTGTTAAATACAGGAGAGACGATCAGTGGCGCTGAATTTTTACCTCCTTCATTTAAACAAGGACTGAAGAAAGGATAGAGTTTCTCAGTGAAAAACTGAGCAGTGAAAGAGTAGATATGAGAGCTGGACTTCACATCATAAAAGGAGACCAGACCCTCCTCATAATCCACAAACACCCCCACCTTCTCCACCTTCTCTCGCAGTGTGAGGCGAACATCAGCACGAGCCCAGTACTGATTCTCATTCCTCAGTTCCACAGTCCAGAATCCACTCTGAGGTTTCCATGGAATCCACTCCTTCCTGTTAATGTTCTCTCTCACGACTCCTAATACCCATGCAGTTTTCCCTCTGACCTGCACCTCATAATAAAATCTCCCTGAGGAGAAACTCTCCTTTCCCACAACACAGGAATAAGAAGTAAACCTCTGTGGTGTATCAGGGAGATCCTGTTCTGTGTCTCCACACGTCACTTGTTTTTCATCAGCAGACAGGATGAGATTGGGATGAGCTGTATCAGGATCCAGAGTCACATCCACTGAGAGAAACACACAGTGTGTGATATGAGTATGCAGGTAAAAAAGATTAAATCATCATCCAGTGGATCATATTCATTAGGATTTATAAGGGGATTTGTAGAAGATTAAATAATGAAACATTTTTAAATGATCTCTTGTAAAAAGAGAAAACTTGTACAGTTTATGGTAGGAGTCTGTCAAAGATGAGAAATATAAAATGTTTTCCTTCTGAAACTTTACTTTAGTGATTTATTTGTGTTTGTAATTTTTGTTCTTCAGGAAAAACAGAGAAAGAGTCACAGAACATGAGATGATTATAAATCTCTTAGACTTTTTTGTCCAGCACAACAACAACATTCACCTCTGAGAGACAAAGAGTTTTATACTCATCACTTTTCCACATACATGGTGGAACAAATCATTCTTTCAGAATAATACATTACTTCCACACAATGTTTTACTAACATTTATAATCGTTCATCTTTCAAGTGAAGCTGAATTCAATCAGATCATAAAGCTGCACAGTGAAGAGTAAAGAACAGTGATTTACTCAAAAGTTTACTCATAAGACACATTTCTTTATTAATCTGATTCAAATCCATGATTGCCTTCTCACTGTTCTGTTGCTATAGTGATGTAGGCGCGCGCTCCCGAGAGGGGGAAGCATTTAATGACAGGAGATGCAAAACGGTAACAACGCATTCCAGGCTCGATTGCCTTTGCCTAGCCCTGAGTAACCCGGATGTTAAACTTGAGGTTTTTCTGTGTTGAATTTTGCAGCCTGAATTTGATTGGTTGAATTTGAGCTCTGAAATTAGCAACCTGAATACAGATTTCTGAATATCTGAAAACTGAATTATTCAGTCAGAATAAATATATTTGAATATAGATACTTGATTTTTTTTTTGAAAACCTGAATTTTTAAAATATGAATCTCTGAACACTGAAAAAAGAGATAACTTGAATTTCAAGGATATTAATTCAAAATAAATACAGATGTGATTTCCAACCGTATATATTTCAATATTATGAATGTAATGGTCTTTAATTTTCACTATTTACAATTCTATTTATCTACTATTCTATCTACTATTTACTACACACACACACACACACACACACACACACATATATACATATATATATATATATATATATATATATATATATATATATATATATATATATATATTCAAATCTTTATGTCACTTTCTTACTCCCATACACAGACACACATAACTTCTCAGCAGATATTTTCAAACTCACACCAAAATAAAAGTAGCTAGTGTAACGTTTACTTCCGATCAGCGCTTAGCAACAACACCTAATAATTTATAATAATTTTTAAATTACCAAATAAACAATCATCCACTGTCTGTAAAGAAATATAACCGGATTTTTATCAGTCTCCTCTCGAGTTTGTGTAAAAAAAAACGGAGTTATTTATTTGTTTCTTGTTCCTCTGTTTTTAATGTAAATGACTGATATGAAGTTTGAGGAGTTTCATCTCGACAGAGTAAACTGTAGAGTTTTATGAAGTTGTTATATTATCTGCCCGCTAGATGGCAGTGAAAGATCACACACTCTACACTTACACACTCCTATCAGAAAACCCCTGATGACACTGAGAAACACTGCTACTCGTTTATCAGCACTGATGTCGTTAGCCTCGACAAAATGCTCAGACCATTCGACCATTGCTCCCTCGCTTCGTCCAATGCCTCGACATGCCCGATGATAGAAGCCATTGTGTAATCTTGATTGACAGCTTGATAACAGCAGCGGGAACTTTGCACTCGTCACCAATTTGTGTTATGTTTGCGTTAGTATGCTAATGATTATTATCTGGATATTGTGTCCTTTTTATCACACTGATTTATGTCTATTCTCCGTTTCAGGAACACAAACACGACACCAGGATGGCTGCCACAACACAGTGTTTTCTTTCTTTTATTCTTGGCAACTCAAAAACGTCTCAGATTGGAGCGCCCTCTAGTGGTGAACAGGTAAGGGTGAATTACCCCAAAGACATCACAATAAGCAGGTAAAAACAAAAATAATGACAGCATAAGAAGGATTAAAACCCCACACACACCTCTAGTTGAGAGTGATTATGAACTGAAGTGGAAATGTCAGAGGCAGATTTCCCACTCCATGCTGTCAGTGCTGCTCTTTCTACCTCTTAGTGATGTAACTGAATACGAGTACATTCAGACAGGACAGATAATGTGTTATAAACTGATATAAATAAGCTTACTGATTCTTTTAGAAAGATTTCAGGAGGTTTTTACTTGCAAGCAATGCGCCTCGAGCCAAGTTCATTAACATGATACTGATTTTGGGTTGTGGAACAATAAATCTTTCTATATTGATCGATCTGGATAATTATTACAATATAGAATTTCATAACACTGTCACACTTTTTACAGAATATCCTTCTAAATAATGCTGACTGAATAAAGCAAGTGTTCATTACTGTTTACAATATTTAAATATTTATTACCAGAACATAATATACATCTACACAGTCTACAAAATATTATACAGATCTACATGGAAGAACTCTTATTTCTCCACTGTACTTAGTGGCATCATATCTTTAGCCCTGAAACAGGTTACAGGTTTCCACCTTCCATGTGGTAAATTAAGGGACAACCCCAGCCCCTAATTTCAAACTTCAAACTTGGTGCTGCCTTTAAACCATTTTCCTGCTTCTGGGGATTTATTATTATTAATATTTATTATTATTTCAACAACATTTATAATCATAGAAGAATGATGATTTGACATTGTATGGATGGTTGAATAGAAAAAGGATCAGCTGACTCTGTTTTATCTTTAAGTAAAAAAAAAAAACTTTAATAGATCATACTTATGAATTACAATATATAGGACAAACTGATATGTTTTTTTCTTTAGACTTTTTAAACTGTAAATGGACATATTTATAGAATGTAAACTATCATATTTATTAATTATAAAATAAATCTAATAATTTTGACCTCTAAAATCTCTGAGAATGAATGGAATACTATCAGCATGATTAGGTTAAGGGCTAGTTATATAGGCTAATATAGTTAGCATGATGGTATCTGACTTTTTAGAAAACGTGGCTACTAATTAACACAATACAATAGTTAGCCTGATGTTAGCTAGCTGGATAGTGCTGCTGTTAGCCTAAGGGCCTAATTATGATACAGCTATTTTTTTTAGTAAATCATACTGGACCATATCCTGTCTCACATATAGACCTACTTCCACACTCTCTTGTGTTCCACAGGTGAACTTAAATTGAAACACCATTTTTAAAGAACCGCATGACTAAGTCTCCAAAACCAGGGCAACAGTGACATTGACGTGACATTGATCTCACACATCATGTACCCATCAGTCTCTGCCCCATAACACTGATTTTGAGCTTCTCCGCTACTTCTCTGCATGGGATATGGCCCTGAACTGTATTCTGGGCTTAACTGCTCTTCGTAATGCTTCAGATATCTGAACCGGAAGTGTGGTGGTCTTTCTCTGGAACAATGTCATCAAGAGTAGATGACCCACCTTCATCTTCACTTTAGCTCTCAGGCCTCTCTCTACTCAAAGTGATTCCCTCAAGTGCAGTTCAGTGTGCAGCCTGATTGGCTGTTGTACCAGCTTTGCACCAACCCTACATGCATCCGTTAGCTCTTTCAACAAGACGGGGAAAAAAGAAATGAAAGTCTAGCAAATTTGAATCCCTCAGCTTATCATCGTTATCGAGGAAAACTTTATCGCGATACTAATCAATATTGTTTTATTGCTCAGCACTAGTTTTTCATCAGTTTGCTCCACGACCTGAACACTGCCTTACTGATCTCCAAAATCAAACCATATTTCTACCATGTTCCTGTACAAACTGGCCTGAAATTCAAAGAAGTACATTCTTATAGACCAGAGGTATTCAAACTTTTTTGAGAACTCGCACGTGCCCCCCTCAACAGAACCCACATACCCCCACCTCATAATATAATGTCTTATAATACAGCAGAACAATGGAAGGTGATAACTGCAGTGAACATTAAGTAAAAAAAAAACTTAAATATATCATTTATGAACTAAAATATATAGGACAGACTGATATTGTTATTTATTTAGACTTTTAAAACTGTAAATAGACGTCTTTATAGAATGTACATCATATTAATTATAAAATAAATCTACCTAATAATTGTGATCTTCAGTCTAATATCTCTGAGAATGGATGGAATATTATCGGGCGACTGTAAATGCGCAGGAGCACAAATATTCAGAAGAGGAGATGGTGTGACCGCAGTGCAGAAGAGCAAGCAAACAGAGTTTAAAATCTCTCTCCAGTTATAATCACCATCAACATTATTTGTGAAGTGTTACATTTTACAATTCATTGTAGGCATATTTATAATGTATATTAAAAAATTATTTAACATACAAGATTCTGCACTATTTCTAGGTCCCTATTTAAATGTAAGCGAATGTGTGACATTGACCATGTTAACTGCTTTGTACAAACGGTCAGATTTTCCTCATGCCTAATCTCTTTATGTCAGATGACACTCCAATGGATCTGATCTAAAATGGATCATAAGGTTTTGCAAAAATTTGTGGAATCCATGCCAGCTCGAGTGCACACTGTCATTAAAGCAAAAGGGAGACATACCAAATACTAAGAAAATCTAAAATTCATTTAAATATTTCAAAGATTCTACTTTTCATTCAAGTTGTTGCCAGAAATATACTGTAATTTGTACTGAAAATTGCAATTGCTGTATTACATTAGAAAAGAATGCAAAATAGAAGGATTTTCACTACTGGGCTGAGACTTATGGACCCACTGTGTGTATATCTATCTATCTATCTATCTATCTATCTATCTGTCTATACACACACACAATGAATATAAAAAGCCTACAATCCCCTGTTAAAATTGCAGGTTTTTGTGATGATTTCTGTGCACAACCCGCTTCAGGTCACCCCACAGATTTTTAGTTGGATTCAGGTCTGGGCTCTGGCTAGGCCATTCAAAAACACTGATCTTCTTTTGGTTAAGCCATTCCTGTGTTGAGTTGGATGTATGCTTTGGGTCATTGTTGTGCTGAAAGGTGAAACCCCTTTTCATGTTCAGCTTAATAGCAGACACCTGCATGTTTTGCACTAAAATCAACTGGTATTTGTTGATTCATGATTCCCTCCATGATTTCTTCAACCCCAGTTCTGGCTGAAAAAAAGTAGCCCTAAAGCATGATGCTGCCTCCACCATGCTGCACCGTGGGTATGGTGCTCTTTTGATGATGTGCTTTTTTTTTTTTTTTTTTTTTTTTTTTTTTGCACCAAACATACCTTTTGGCATTATGGAATTATTACTTTTATTACCAATTACCTTTTGGAATTTGTCTCATCTCATTCTAAACACAGCCACATCCCCAATTACAGTATAAAAGGGTGTGCACACTTATGCAACCAGGTTATTGTAATTTTTACATTTTTCCATAAAATGTTTCTGATTGTTTTTCATGTGTATTTGTTGTAATTTCATATTGAGGGTGGAAAAAGTTCTGACATGATTTATCTTGGTTTCATTTTTTTTTTTTTACATACGTATATGTACTGTATATATAAATTTCAGCATTTTCTCAGCTTGAAAGTGCTGTTTTTGACTCTCAAAAAAAAAACAAAAAAAAAAACAACCTTCATTTACTGTGACAGATTTACTGTGACAGCACCGTATCAAGGCATATTTCAAGCAGAGACTCAAAACACCTGCACACCTATCAATCATTCTGGATTCACATGTTGATTGGCTCATCTCAACAAGACTACTATTTTGGCGTATTTATGCATTTGTGCTGTTAAAAGGCGACGCTCCTATGCAAAATGTGTAAAGGTTGGCATTTATTTTTTGGCATTTTTTTTGGCCCATCCATTTGGAGGCTTGTAGGCTCTTGTAGCTAGGTGTTACGCTGTGGTCTTGTTAACATTATTCACAAAACCCAGTTATTGTTCGCTGGAACTGTCGCTTGAAGAAGCCACAGTGATTGACAATGCTCAGTAACCTATACTTTTTCAACCTATACAGTAATACACCTATACTTTTCTTTGGAGTGTGCAGCTGTGTAGCAAGCTAGTTCAATAAAGAGATTACTTTCTGTGAAACAGAGACCACACTGTTCCTTTCCCCCGAGACTCATACACTGTAATCAGAGGATATAATAACATGAAATTTCAGTTTCAGAGTGGAGATCGGACTCATCCCAGAGCTGAAGAACAGAACTGCATTTGGTTGAGGAATGCATGGTGCAATGCTAAAAGCCATTTTACCTAAACATTTAATAAAAACACCTGCATGCATGGTGCAATGTTAAAAGCCATTCAATAAAAAACTAAACAAAATGATGGCTGTGTGCTGTACATCTGAATATCTGAAAACTGAATTATTCAATCTGAATTTGTGAACACTGAAAAAAAAAATTTGAATATAGAAACTTGATTTTTTTAAATCTGAATTTTAAAAGATGACTCTCTGAACACTGAAAAAAGATTTTCAAGGATGTTACAGTTTTTCCCAGTCACCGAAACCTGAAACTCATGCACCAAATCCCTAAACCAAGTCTGCTAAATTGCAAGCACAATTCCTGCTTTACACTCAGTTTCCAATTCTATATCACACTTTTTGCAAAACACTACACACATTTATCTACATTAGACACAACATTCAAAACTAAAATCTCTTTAGTCCCTTTGGAAAGCAACGCCAATCACAATGCCAAACTCTATACAGTACACCAACCGGCAACACCCACTCCTCACAGGTGTAAACAAGAGTTGCTGAATTGTAAACTTAGAAATCAGAGCTTTAGCACTATAAAAGGCCACAGATGAGCTCTCCTGTTTTGGAGGAAAATGGAAGTCAATGGTGAAGCAAGAGTTAGAGATGAAGAAGTGAGAGTAAGAGGAGGATGAGGAAGGACAGTTGTCTCAGATGAGATCAGGGCCACATTGGTAACCATTTGCTGAACCATGGATTGAGTATGAGGGAGGCTGGGCAGAGAGTTCAGCCCAACCTCAGCCGCTACATGGTTGCATCTATCATCCATACATTCAGAAATGAGAACTGGTAAGTTACAGACAATAAGGTAAGTTCCACTGGTAGTTACTGGTTACTGGTAAGTTAATCTACACTATGCTGAAACATAAATGTGTGTCATCAGCATAACAGTGGAAGCTAATACCATGTTCATGAATAATTTTACAGAGAGGTAGCATATATATACATATATAAAAGCAGTGGGCCTAAAACAGAACCTTGCAGAACTCCAAACTTTACCTTAGTATGCCTAGAGAAGTCACCATTTACATCTACAAGCTGATAACGAACAAATAAGACCTGAACCAGGAGAGGGCCGTTCCCTGAACTCCAACAGAAATAAAAATAAAAATGCTAATAAAAAAGGGCAAGTCCCATGAAAAAAAAAAAATCTTAGAAAATGTAAAGTTTTAAATTCGCTGTGTGTGAGCTCTTCGCAGCAAAGCTGTTTCCCCATTTACTCACTATGGCTATAAAAGAGAAGAGAGAAAAGCATGAAAATGTTTATATACTAGCTAATAGACTAAACTGATTACCTCTTATCCAGTGTTATAAGTCTACTTACTACCTGTGTTTTTACAATCTGTCATTTCCTCTGAATTTTAAGGATGGTAACTAATGTTTTTGGGGTTTTTTCCCTGTGTTGGATACTTTTATTTTGACATGGGTTAGAAATTACTGCCTTTGCATTTCTTTGTCTGAATTAGTTCCTGAGGTTAGACATTCTCTGACTCTCGCTCTTTCTCTCTCTCTCTCTCTCTCTCTCTCTCACACACACACACACAGAATATAGTAAATACAGTAGACAATGTAAGTTAACTGTACTGAAGATAAAAAGGTCAAATTGTTTTTACCTGCAAACAACTTCTTCTTTATCAACTCTGTGAAACATGAAGCAATATTTTATATTAATTTAACCAAGTACAATTAGATTCAACAAAAATAACAATAAAATAAATAGACCAAAAGTACAAACCATTAAAAAAAAAAATCAATATTTAAAACACCAGAAACAGGTTTATCGCCATCAGTAGAAATGTAAAGAAATAAGAGAAATATAAATCTAATAATCTTTTCCTCTTACTAAATATACACAGTTCCCTCCATAATGTTTGAGGCAAAGGTGTGTGTGTGTGTGTTTTTTATTTGCCTCTGTACTCCACAGTTTTAAATTTGTACTCATACAATTCACATGTGGTTAAAGTGCACATCCTCAGATTTTAATAAAGTGTATTTTTATACATTTTAGTTTGACCATATAGAAATTACAGCACTTTTTCTACATACACCCTCATTTCAAGGCACCATAATATTTGGGTCGCAGGACTTCACAGGTGTTAGTGATTATTCAGGTGTGTTTAATTGCTTCATCAGTGCAGGTATAAGAGATCTCAGCATCTAATTCCAGGCATTTGGTCACCTTTAGAGTCTTCTTTTGCTGTTTGTCAGAATGAGGACCAGAATTGTGCCAGTGAAAGTCAAGGACACATTATAAGGCTGAGAGACAAGAATAAAACTTTAGGCTTAAAAAAAATTCAGCTGTTTGGAACATTATTAAGAAGAAAGAGAGAACGGGTGAGCTTAGTAACCATAAAGGGTCTGGTAGGCGAAGGAAAACCTCCACAGCTGATGACAGAAGAATTCTCACCATAATGAAGGCAGGTGTGGATTTGTCAGTGAATACTGCCTGCAGAAGACTTCATGAACAGAAATACAGAGGCTACACTGCAAACCACTAGTTCTCCACAAAAACAGGATGGCCAGGATAGTTTACTAAAAAGTACTTAAAGAAGCCTACAGAGTTCTGGAAAAAAGGTGTTGTGGACAGATAAGACCAAGATTAACTTGTATTAGAGCAATGGCAAGAACAGACTGTGGAGGTAAAAAGGGAGTGCCCATGATCTCAGGGATCTCAGAGGATCTCAGGTAGGTCAGTGGTTAAGATGTTGAGCTACTCAACAGAAGGTCACGAGTTCAAATTCCAGTACTGCCAAGCTGCCAATGCTGGGCCCTTTATGCTCAAATGCTCTGTTGTATAAATGTAAGTTGCTCTGGATAAAGGTGTCTGATAAGTGCTGTAAATGTAAATCCAAAGCATACCACCTCATCTGTAAAACATGGGCCTGTATGGCTGCCTCAGGTACTGGCTCACTCATCTTCACTGATAATGTAACTGCTGATGGCAGAAGCACAATGAATTCTGAGTGCTGTAATTTCTACATGGTAAAACTCAAGGGTATAAAAACACCCATGATCAAAATCTGAGTATGTGCACATTAACCACATGTAAATAGTTTGAGAACAAATTTAAAATTATGCAGTACAGAGGAAGTAATTGCAGGTAGGAACTAAAGCTGTGAGGGAGGAATGAAAAAATATAGTTCCACGTGCACCATATTAGTCCGAGGAATCGTTTGAGCCAGTTGTTTGAATTTACCACATCATATCTAATTGGAATAAAGGAGAAAATCTCAGCTGACATGTCGCTTGTCTCACTGTCACTGAAATTGCAACTACTTGTCACATTTGTACATAGAATATGAATGGCCTTCTGTCCCTTTAGTGCTCGCTAGTGTGAACGTATCTTTACAGTTGACCGAGGCAGATCTAGCAAGACAGAAATTTCACAAACTGACCTGGGGCAAAGGCGGCATCCTGTGACAGCAACACGTTTAAAGTCACTCAGCTCTTTAGTATGACCCAGTGTTTCTACTGCCAGTGTTTGTCTATTGAGATTGAACAGCTATGTGCTTGATTTTATGCACGTGTTAGTAATGAGTGTGGCCGAAACACCTGAACTCAGTAATTAGGAAGGGTGTCCACATACTTTTGGCCATGTACTGTACATTATCAGTAATTTCTAAATGTGTATTTACTGTGTGTTCCTTTCAGACCACACACACACACACACACAGACAAAGACATGTTGCATGTCTTTTCATGTCTAGACCTTGTACAGTGCTTCATTATCTTACATTTTAACAGGGTGATTAATTTATGTTAAGTTTCCTCCCATTAATTAATCAGTATGATTTTGAAGCAAAAAAGTTCATTCTCACCTGCGTATCTCTTCTCCTTCTGAAGCCCTGAGACTAAAACAGATAAAATTGTTTTGAGTATTTTGTGTAAATTCTCTGTAAATAAAAGTATAAGCAGATTAAGCAGTGTAATATAGTGATAAGGTAAATGTACAACACAAATCAGATTGCAGTTATGAAATGTAATTGTCTTCTGATGTTATAGATTTGTTAAATGATTAAGCACACTTCACAAAGTGGAACATGATGTTACAGGTCAGTTATGAGTCGTAAGGAAAACAAGTAATTTGATGTATTGTGACTGATGTGTTTTCTACTCTTCTTACAGAACCCTCTATGGAGTGAAATCAGTTCTGCTGACTTTGATTTCACTCCATAAGCCTCCTTCCTGTTTACTTCCTCTTGTCCAAATCTGGATACATGACCTGAGCTGCCCATAATTTGGTAGCGTTCATTTAAATAAACATGAGAAGGAGCTGTAATTTCTGCCCTTAAATAATTTTCAACAAAAGCAATATAATGTATTGTGACTGATGTGTGTAGGAATACAAATTTAAGAGTGACCTACATGTGTATAGCATGAGCTGAATGATTATGTTGAGCAGAGTTTCTAGTAGGAGGTTCCTGCCAGTTCCTGTTCTCTTTATTTTGAGTCGAACAAGCATGTTAACTGAGGCTATCCCCTTTTGTCTGTGATGGCTCTTGGTGCCCCTGCGCCATTCTTTGAATCAGTGGCCATTGGTCATGATCAGCAATACCTGAGGTGTGGACTTTTATTTATCTCTATGATAATGAAGTGTCTGAGTGGTAAAGTTATGCTGATTGGAGCAGTGTGTGTTGCCATGGTAACACACAGACTGACTGACAGATTGTAGTAAGTGCAGCAACGTTTTCACTATTGCTAGAATTGTAATTTGATGTAGCAAACACAGACAAGCGGAGTGATACAAACAGTGAAATGTCCCAGTGCTGTTAAACAACATATCAGCTCGCCTGGAACACCGCTTGTCCAATCAAATTAGTGGACTGAAACTAATGTATGTACTTATGTAACTGCTAATGTAGTACTATTCATTCACCCCTGCTTAGTTCCTGCACAGTTACCTATTAAATATGAAACAGTATTGCACAGTGATATCTTGAAATACTGAGCAACACTTCAAGTAGATTTCTAGTTTTATGTAATTTTATGTACAAATTATGTCATAAAATGTTAGCTAAGAAAGAACATACAACAGGCCGTGCTGTTATGCGAAATTAATAAGAGTGTGTTATTCCACTTATAGCACAGCAATGTGCTAACAATTGAAATATTTGATTTATTAATGAAGGAAAGGTCGCAACATTATAGTCATTCTTTCATCAGTCTCTCTCTCTCTCTCTCTCACACACACACACACAAAGCACAGTCTATCATTTTATGGAGAAAATGGAGGAAATCCATTTTGGACTGTTCTATTGTTTTGTGTTTAGCCTTCAGATATTTGAATTTTGTTTTCTGGATTTCTCTGTCTGGAGCTCTTTAATAAATCTGCAGTACTACAGCTACAATCCACTCAGCCACAGCACCACTGGGCAGCAACAGTGTGATTGCTGTGCTGAGAAACATCAGAGCTGCACACTGTGGCACTGGCACGGCTATGTGGAGGATTAACAGCAGTACAGCATGCAGTGCTGACAGACAGAACAACATGCTCTCTACTCACAGTTCTTCCAGCTCCTGATTGCTGCTGAATGGAGGCTCTAGTACACTAGTGCACTAGTATATTAGCTCATGGAAAAAACAGTGAGCTTAGAAGAAGCCTGTTTTTTTAATTTCCTGTAGCCTCTGCTGATTGGAGATAAAGTGGTTTGATTTGATTATGAGTTTGTGTATATATTTTTATGATTATTACACCTAACATAATATAAGCACAAACTATTTATGACAAAGTCTATTTGTCATAAACATTTTTTTTGTTTTACACAAATCACCATCTATTCATCAGATTGGCCTAAAATGCTTACATTTGCTGAGCCATAAATATTAATATGCTGATATGCATAATTTTCCAGACTTAAGCCAAAAGCTGGAACTAAAGACAATGTTAATGTTATTTCGACAGTTTGGAAAGATGTGTTAAAGTTAAACAACGTTGATGTCATGACTAATTAATTAATTAATTATCCTCCGTGTGAATTCACTGTAATAACATTCTGATGTGTAGGTGAGACTCGGTACTTTCCCAAATCTTTCATTAATGAAATATTATTACACTTTTCTGAAAAAGTCTTGTGGTAATGGAAGTGAATAAATGAAAAGACAGAGGTAAGAGTTTGAGACAGGACTGAATTAAATCATCCTCTTCACAGAGAACACGGCAAACTGGACTCCTGTGTACTACTGACTAAAGCCAGGTTCTTTACCGTGGTCCTGGAGAACCCCCTGTCCTACACATATTAATGTTTTCTGTGCTCTAACACACCTGATCCAGATAATCAACTCATTTAGAGCCCTTACTGAGTTAAAGTGAGCGTGTTAGAGCAGGAAAAACACTAAAATGTGCAGGACAGAAGATTCTCCAGGACCAGAGTTGGGAATCTGTGGAGTAAAGCAATGGTATAAAGTGCAGTATAATTTAAGCTAGAGATGTTATGAAGGGAAATTATTTAAATATTACCTTTCTTGTAACAGATAACCGCAGTTACTATCAATCCGACAGCAATAACACATGCTGAAACTGAAATGCCGACAACCCACTTCCAAACACCAAAGACTTTACCTAAAATGAAACCAAGTTTACAGAGTTACAGATAATTTTTTAAGAAACTGTGCAAGAATTATTGATAACTGCAAAACACACTCTTATAGACAGAACTGTAGCAAAATCACTAATAGATATAATAAAAAATAATGCATAAGCTCTAATGCAAAAATAGTGTGTGTTCATCATGCTCATGTTTCATCTTTAATCACCTCATCTGTAATGATTACAGCAGAATGTTAAAGTCTATATCTAAGAGTTTTTCATCATTGACACTTACTATTAATGATGA
Source organism: Pangasianodon hypophthalmus (assembly GCF_027358585.1). NCBI lineage: Eukaryota > Metazoa > Chordata > Actinopteri > Siluriformes > Pangasiidae > Pangasianodon > Pangasianodon hypophthalmus. The sequence goes on from NC_069713.1 coordinate 12,081,594, forward strand.
CCTCTGCCTCCATCATGTGATGTTTTTGTTGAAGTCTGCAGTAAAATCTGTTGGAGTCGCTATAATCATAAACAGTGACGTGGCGTTTCACAATGAAGCCCTCGGTGTCTCTGTGTATCTGTGTAGCTTCAGCAGGCAGAGTGGCTCCTTCTCTGTCCATCCACAGAACCTCAGGTTCAGGATTCCAGCCTCTGGACTCACACACTAGATTAATCCCTCCTGAGTTATCATAACTCTCCATCGTGATCACTGGGTGGCTTCCCAGAACTATAGTCATTAAACAAAAAATACTGTTTTAAATATAGTGAAATCATATAAAGATTTTAACCTCAAAATAAAAAAAAAGTCATGTAACCTTCCCAATTGAGGTTATTATTTCCTTTTCATTGTCAGTTTAAATGAGCATCTATTACCATTTTAATACACATCAGTATGTTAGTAACAGTAACCATAATTAATTTTACATCATAAATCTACTTACAGTTGGCGTCATAAGTTTATACAGCCTTGCAGAATCTGCAAAATGTTAATAATAATAATAATAAAAAGAGGGATCATACAAATTGCATTTTGTTTTTATTTAGTACTGCCCTAAATAAGCTTTTTCACAAAGCAGATGTTTACATATAGTCCACAAGACACAATAATAACTGAATTTACACAAATAAACCAGTTCAAAAGTTTACATAAGCTTGATTCTTAATTCTGTGTGTGTTACCTGGATGATTAACGACTGTTTTTATGTTTTGTGATAGTTGTTCATGAGGCCCTTGTTTGTCCTGAGCAGTTAAACTGCCCACTCTTCTTCAGAAAAATCCTCCAGGTCCTGCACGTTATTTGGTTTTCCAGCATCTTCTGCGTATTTGACCTCTTTCCAACAGTGGCTATAAGATGTTGGGATCCATCTTTTCACATTAAGGACAACTGAGAGACTCATACACAGCTATTACAAAAGGTGCAAACATTTATTTATTCTCAAGAATGCAACACGATACGATAAGAGCCAGGGGGATGTAAACTTTTGTAGGATCTGAAGTGAACAGGCAAGGAAAGCAAAGAAGCCATAAAGCTAGGAATCCTGCTCCCAGACTTTGCAGACCCAAGTTAATTACCACTTGTTTACTGATTGCTGGATTTCAACTGCCCTGTGAACAATCAGCAACTGATAGGACATCCCTGACCAGAGGACGAACCCTCTTAGCCAAGAGGCACCTCTGTCAAACTTATTGATCTAGGCCGCTGGCCAAGACCAGATGGCTCACCCAACACGATGCTAAAACTGATAACTACAGAAAGGGGGGGGGGACTCACCCAAGGACCCTCATGGAATGAGACCTTTGTTCTCCCCAGGAACACAAAGTTCACCACCCTTCACACATTCCACAGAACCCAGCTTTAACAGACTGCATAAGGCTACTTCACATCTCCTATAAGGATGTTGTGACTTTTAAGATGATGCACCATAGTTTGGAAACTTGTTGCCTCTTTTAATGTCATTCCGTATGTGTGTCATACTTATAGCCACCAGGTCATTATAATGCTTTTTAATCGTTTAACAGGGACCATAGTGTTCGTGTGTGTATCAATAACAGCAGGTATGTCATGTTTGGTATGTGTGTGATCACTATTGAATTTCCTAAGGGTTGGTATAATGTAAAGTTGAGTAAGATGTATTACATGCATGTTACCAAATTCCTTAACAAAGTTCTAACTTAACCTTATGCAAAGTTTGCAAAGCACATAACTCAGAGACCAGAATGTTAATTAGTGTCAGAGGAGGAGAATACAGTTTACACCCTGCCCCAAGATCCTGCTGATCGGAGCAAACACTTTGGGGTCAGCCCAACTGGAAAGGGTTAAAACCCCCTGACACAAAGGAAACTCTGAGTCTCATCCTATCCATCCTTGAGAGAGTCCAACACATCTTTGGAGCCTCATCCACAACATCTTCCAAGAGTCTCATCCTATCCATCCTTGAGAGAGTCCAACACATCTTTGGAGCCTCATCCACAACATCTTCCAAGAGTCTCATCCTATCCATCCTTGAGAGAGTCCAACACATCTTTGGAGCCTCATCCACAACATCTTCCAAGAGTCTCATCCTATCCATCCTTGAGAGAGTCCAACACATCTTTGGAGCCTCATCCACAACATCTTCCAAGAGTCTCATCCAAAACACCTGTGCAAGAGTCCATCAACATCTTCAGAGAGTCCACTTCAACTAACAGCTCAAGAGAGTCTCCATCCACATCTGAAGGAAGTCTCATCAACCAAGAGCTTTAGAAGTTCATCACGAGGAGATCACGCTTGCTCTGAGACTCCGCATCCAGACTGGTTCTTGAAAAGCCTCCAACTCTCGCCTTCGCACCGCTGTGAACCATTCTTCAAAGTTTTGCAACCCGCCTACGAGACTCCGCTGGGTTCGCGCCTCACTCTGTTTATCTTCCTCATTGGTCTTTCGAGACGCTACATAAGGCCAACCAGACCGCCGACAAATCAACATTGCCGGAAACTCCTTCCAAACAACAACGCAACGAGGGAATCCCTGGCAACACAAACGCAAGTATAGTACCTCCAGATTCTCGCTGAACTGGTGCATTTAATACAAGTTTAAAGCCCTTCTAAACGAAGCGAATGTTAAAATAACTGATAAGTTGATGGTTCGGTCAGATCATGGTCTGAGAAACTGCTAGTAACTTGGAATTTCATTCACTCTCTTTTCAAAGCCATTTTCACCCCTGTTTATGTGTATGTGTGTGTGTGTGTGTGTTAGATTAGTTTCTGTGTTTTAGAATAGTAATAAAGTCTCGTCTGATTTTATAAAGGCCAGTGTCTTGTGTCTCTGTGCTTCAAATTTATTGCCTTAAACTGCCGATCTTGTTACTGTGCTCTTAATATAGTGTTTCACTATATTTAGGATATTATTGCCGGTGGCCACGGAGGTAATATCCCATACACAATTAATAAATACACTCATTTCAACTTATCGCTGGACGAATAGTTGATCAGCTATTAAAATATTAAGTTTACAAATTTCCCCTTTTGAGCTGATCTGCTATTCTCCTACATATTTTGGTGGAGAATACAACAGCTTAACCTAAACAGCTAATTTCCTTACATATTGGTGGAGAATACATCAGCTTAATCTAAATGAGCAAAATTTCCCTGCACTTTTGAACAGGATGATCGGTGTAAATTGTAATTATTTTGTCTTCTGGGAAACATGTAAATATATTATTTAGCTTCTCAAGAGCAGTACTAAAAGAAAAAAAAACATCTTTAAACAAAATAATAACAATTTACACCGATCATCCTGTTCAAAATTTTACACCCCCCCCGGCTCTCAATGTAGTGTGTTGCCTTCTTGATCATCAGTGAATGTTCAACTCATGAACTCATGAACAACTATCACAAAACAAAAACAGTCATTGATCATCCAGGTAACAACACACAATATTAAGAATCAAGCGTATGTAAACTTTTGAACTGGTTCATTTGTGCAAATTCAGTTATTATTGTATCTTGTGGACTATATATAAACATCTGTTATGGGAAATAGCTTATTTATTTAGGGAAGTACTAAATAAAAAACAAAATGCAGTTTTTAGGATCCCTCTGATTTTTTTTTAATTATTAACATTTTGCAGATTCTGCAAGGCATATGTAAACTTATGGCTCCAACTGTATATTGTAATGTGTAACAGTAACTAACTTGTGTTAGGTAACTGCATCTTCAGGCAAACAAACAAATGACTTCCCTAATCCTTCCTGCTGGCTTGTAGGTTGTTAAGATCCTGGTTTGGGCACATCAGGAGACAATAAATAAATCAAAGAAAGAAATACTCTTACCATCTACACCCTCTCACATCATCCACATAACTATCTATTTCCCCGTCACTCATCAGGAAAAATAAACAGTGTTCAAACTGGGAATGATGTTGTGGTGCACATTAAGCTCCTCTGTCATATGTTAGTAAAGTTAATACATAACCGTCCCCACAGAAACTGATACCGTGCTGCAGCAGCAATTCTGAAACATGCAGGTGTCGTAAAGATAATACTGTCTCAAATTGGGTAAAGTAAACATGAATTATTATTTTAAAACTACTGAATAATTATTCAGACTACAGATAACTCAAAATCGTTTATACAAAATGAATTTATAGTTCAGAAATACTATTAGCTTATAAACTATTACAGAACGTTTTATTCTGCAAATATGTTTACATTATTTTCAATGATAAGAAGGCTAGGTGACAAAACACTTGGAAAATACAGACAAAGTGGGACAAATGCTTCACATGCATGAAACCACAGCTGCTGAATCTTTGTATAATTGCAGCTGTGTGAAGAATAAGAAAAAATGGGCATGTTTTCTGTGTCCAAAATGAAACGGGAAAATGCTGAACTCAATATTATTGGGAGACAATAAAATGGACAAGCACAGGGAAACTGATGAAGATAACTGTAGCAGATTATTTACTGCCTTTGTTCCACAGCTGCATATGAAAACATGGCAGTGAAGCACAAACTAACGAAATCATACACTGCATGAATATCTACTGTTCACTGCAGTGGATGTTATTTAAAAAAATAAATAATTGAAGCATAAATTGAATCTCATGTTAATCATATTTTTTTCTTTTTACTTATTGATTAGCCAAGCCACGCTGTACATGCACACCGCCACCTAGTGAGTGTATGTCTGAGTGACTCCTGTACTGGAGATCATTTAATTCACAGGTTCCCAACCCTGGTCCTGAAATACTTCATGTTTTAGTGTTTCTCCTTCTCCCAACACACCTGATTCAACTAATCAGCTAATTAACAGCTCTTCCTGAGTTAAAGCAGGTGTGTTAGAGCAGGAAAACACTAACCCTGTGTAGGGAAGGGGGTTCTCCAAGAGCAGGGATAGAAACCTGTGATTTAGTCAGTCAGTGAGTGAACTCCCATTCTAAAACCCTCTCAAATAAATAAATAAATAAATAAACACAGTGAAAAATACAGATTTTGAGACAGATTTTGGATGTGCATTATTTATGTACAAACCATTGATGTTAAGAGAAAAGAAAGTTTATTGTAGCATAACATTCACTGTGTAAAGCTTCAGTGCAGAAATGGATCTTACCCTTAACAGTGATGTGAACAGTGATGTCATCATACCAGGACTTGTCTTCAATGAGACACTTATATTCTCCTTCATCAGAGACTCGGAGAGCTGAGAGTTTGAGTGAAGCGTTGCCTTTCTGTAGCTCCTCTTTAAACAGTGATGTTCTTCCTTTGTAGGGCTGAGCCTGCTTTTCATTTTTCTCTTTCTGATCTTTATAGAGATGCACTAATGAAGCCACTTCCTCTAGTCTCATCCACTCCACTGTCATGTCCACAGCGCTCGTGCTGGGTTTGATAAAACATGGCAGAACCAGATCTTCACCAGCTACAGCATCAAGAGGACCTTCTGGACCAAAAACCTTTAATCGCTCTGTTTTTTTTTTTTTTTTTTTTTTTTTTAAAGGAAACAAATAGTGTATATCAATATCAAGACAGAGCTTATTTTATTTTACTTTGAATTATATACCTTATTTTCAGATTTTTTTTTTTATTTAGTTTGTTGCCTTAACTAATAACACCAATGGTAAACACAATAAGAAAAAGGCTTTCAGAACAAATTTATATATTTAAAGTTAAAAAAAAAAAACATGGAAGGTCCCATATATTACTAATTTACTTAATTTATGTCCATCAAAACATGTTTCCTAAACCATTTGGCCAAATGGATTTTGATGTATAGATGTACAATAAAGCTTTTTTTTAAACAAATCTTAAATATATTTTGACCTCTCATGATATTCTTGCATTGTGTAGCTCTACTGCTGCTGTTTGCTCTGTCTGAGGGAGCATAACAGACAGTTTAACACTCCTCAAAATACTAAATTCAAATTTAATTGCAATTTTAAGGACATTTTACAAGCCTAGTAATGCAAGTAGCAATAAGTTATAGTCGTATTTAGTCAATATATTTTTATTTCTTATTTTACTTGTACAAATATCCTGGAAAAATCTGTAAAACGTGATAAAAAAATGATGGTTTAAGCCATGACCTCAGTGTATTATGTGGAAAACTCATATGGTAAACTGTGTCTGGAGTGCTTTTTTGTTTACATGAGCCTCTTGTCTGTCATTTCATAAACACTCCCCAATGCCCCATTTACTCCTCCCCATCTCAGTCTGTTCAAAAAGAAAAATGTGTCTGAAATCCCTAAGTGCCCAGAACAGCCAGATAATTCAACTGTGACCAAAAACTTAAGGATAAAAAAATACAGTAAAACCAGATTAAACACTGGCAGCGCTTTACCAAGATGGAGTAGTTTACTACTGGAGAATGGGATAAAGCTTTATTTTCTCCTGAACATGACGTCACGTCTTACTGAGTGTTCTTAATATTTGTTAATTATTTGTATTTCAAGTGTCAAAGCAAAGCATATGAATGTTTGTGCAAATGTTTTTTTTCCATCTTAAATACATTTTTAAACAATTTTAAAAAAATTCTGTATGGCACATTTTTGGCTAGTTAGATAACTGCATAAATGAGCAGGTGTACAGGTGTTCCTAATAAAGTGGAGGGTGAGTGGATATACTGTATATGGTTAGTACACTATTGATTAACATCACCAGAAGAGTCCGCCTCCTAATTACAGCTCTATCATCTGTATTAGATCAGGCAATAACTCTTTAGTATTTACATCTTTTTAGTTATAGAGTTTGTATTAGTTAATAAGTTTGTTTTGCACTATTTGCACTAGGCTGCACACGATGCACTTTATGTGGCTAGGACAACTTAGTCTAGTCCTCAGCTCTGTGTTCGTATCTCTATGTTGTGTGAAGTGACGATGTTTTATGTAGCACCAAGGTTCTGGAGAAACGTTGTCTCATTTCACTGTGTACTGCGTCAGCTATATATAGTTGAAATGACAATAAAAGCCTCTTGACTTGACTTGAAGTAAATTCGGTGGGGAAGTGTGTATTTTAAGTTGCATTGTGCATACTGAGACTGATTTTAAGTTAGCTCTCTGCAGTTAGACTAGCTAGCTGTGCTAGTAACAATTACCAGTAATGGTGCATTCACTCTTCTTTAACACGTAACGTTAGCCTAACTGTGTTGTGGATACGGACATACTGTAGTTTAATCAGTGTACTTCCGGACCATTACTTCTCTTCTTGAAAAAAAAATAAAATAAAAATGAAGAAGTGATGGCCAGTTTCACAGAAGACGCTTGGAGAGGGTTTCTCTCTGCCAGTCTACAGCCACCTTCATTTTTTACTCCTCTTCCCTCCACCGCACTAAATTTCCGGTATTCAGGTATCATGTATTCAGGTCTAGGTTTAAAACATTCAGGGCTTCCACACACCAGGTTTCACTTACAGCAAGTCACAGAGCACTGTTTTCAATTAACAGCCTTTACACTCCACCAAACACACAGAACCTCTCTCATAGCCTTCACTATAACACACACACACACACACACACAATAGGTGTTTTCATACCTGATTGAGATTCCATAAAGCCGTAGAGGATCAGGAGAGTCACAAATAAAAACATCCCTGAAAGACAGTTTAATATTATTGCTTCACAAGATAAATAACATTATACTAATTACACCTGGTGCACAATTTATCTCATATCGTTTCTATTAAAAACTTAGAGCACCTACTCATTTTTAATGTTTATATTTTCTCAGTAAGAATAGGCGGAAAATAAAGACACTTCATCTCACAGCTCACATTTTCAGTTGTTTGTATCTCACTTTCGTTTTCGTTCGTTTGTGAGCCACGCCCTTTTTTCTAACGGGGCATGCTGGGAAGTGAGGTCTTCCAGGCGACTAACTTAGCTGCAAATATTCAACCTAAAACACTCACCCGGTTATTAAAAGGAAAATCCACCCTGAAGGATTTACATATTACTCTTTATAATTATCTTCAGTGGCGTTCAAGATTAATTTTGTAATGATATTGCATGTTGACTCTTTTAATTTAAACTTCTTTAATGTAAATGTTGGTGATTTTAACTTTGGTTTACCCACAATGCCATTCGATGTCAGTGAGATTTTTGCTTCATGTCTTCCTAAAGAGAGTGATGCAGCAGAGCTTTAGTCCTTCAGTCTGTCCAGCTTTCTCATCTCCTCATCTGTACATAAATCTCAAACAGAGCTCCTCTTAATCCCCATTTACACCAGACTGCTGTAACACTGTGTTCAGTGCACACTCATGTTAATCAAAGTGCCCTTTACGCCAGACACTGACAGAGTACAGAGCAGATATTTAAATTAGGATATTTTTTGGCATGGAAGTGATTTCTATGTAGAAAAACTACAAATTAAAATATTCATGCTATATTCATGCTGTGTTTTGCAGAGTATGCCCATAATCTAAACAGCACATGGGTGATATTTCAGTCTACAGACTACTGTAACAGTGAGTGCTCTGGCATCAGGAAAAACTTTTAAACTGCCACAGAGCATAGAAGTGAAAATCTCATTCCATTAATGAACTTTATGTAATCATATAGAGTAGTATTGCATGTCTATAGTATTTAAAAACATTTGCACATTATGTTTACTAAACCAGTGCAAGAAAAGCACAGGAATGAATGCTTCATGCCCTGATGCATGTGGACCACAACGCTTTCGGTGTAAAAAGGGCTTCACACTGATGATACTATTACGTGAAATGCATCTCCTTTATTCATCAGTGCATAGATGACATTTCTAAGATATTAATTATACTAAATGACGTGGAATGGCAATAATTGCTGTAGTAATAGTTTTGGTCCAGTTTGAGGAAAACTGTTCATGCAGATAATTTTTTTTCAAAAACATGAAAAACCTATAAAACAGTGCATTAGTAAAGTAGTTACTAAAATAAATGGAAATCACAAGGCTTTTTAACAGTATTTGGCTTGTTGTCAAGACACAGTGTCAATGAATTAAGGGCAGTGAAGCCTGGGATATGAAGAGAGAGAGAGAGAGAGACTTTCCATCTTAAATACTTCCTGGAGAATTAAATTCAAGAAACACTACTACAAAATTTTCAAGACATTTTCAAGCCAAACTGTACAGTTAAGTCTTTATATGAAGACTAAGCAGGTGAATTTCTCTTAGCCATGTTAGCCACAACCATAACACTGCTGCAGGAAAAGCTGTGAGGTTTATCACTGTGTGGTGCTGTGTGCATTTTGTTTGTGAATGTCAGACAAAAAACAAAATTCTAAACCTTTGCATGAATCTGACATAGTTTAGCTCTTTAACTAATGCAGTAAATCTGGCAGACCAGATTGGCACTCATGAGCAATAGCGATGTCTTAGTCATTGTTTCCAAACACAGTGTTTAGTTGCTGAGTCACTCTAATGAAGGTGGTACGATGACTCAGCTCCTTCAGCTTAGCAGCTCCTACATAGGTGCAGGTGGAGCGAACTCCACCCAGTCCGTCCTTCACAGTGACCTCCACTGGCCCTTTATAGGGCACCTCCACTGTCTTCCCCTCAGACGCCCTGCATCCACACGAGAGAGAGAGAGAGAGAGAGAGAGAGAGAGGGAGAGAGAGAGACTTGTCTTACCCTCAACAAGGCTCAACACACTCCCTGACAGGTAAATAGTGTACTAATTATTGCAAACTGTGCTGTTTTATAACCACTTTTTGAAAATCACAGGTATCACACTGGGCATCACAGTAGGTTTACCACCTAATATATTAGTGTATGGTATTATTGGCTTGTGCAACAACAGTGAAAAAGAAAAAAGTGAAAGAGAGAGTGAAAAAGAGTTGCTGCGGGCGCCACAGCAAAAAAGGCTGCCCACCGCTCCGGGTGTGTGTTCACGGTGTGTGTGTGTGTGTTCACTACTGTGTGTGCACTTGGATGGGTTAAATGCAGAGCACAAATTCCAAGTATGGGTCACCATACTTGGCCACAAGTCACTTCACTTTCACTCACTTTTCACTCACTATATGAGTGTGAAATGCACATATGTTCAGTGTGGTAGTGAGCTACCTGGATAACATATGCTAGCAATTTAAGAGACAGACCAGAGTTGTGTGAGTTTCGTTTTCTAAACTATCTAATAAAAACAGCTGCTCTCTCTGAAAATCATTTACAGGGACTGATGTCCAAGACAACAGGAATTATCGAATTATAGAATATATCTTTACTGCATGCTGCCTGATATCCTGTCTGATAACATTACACACGTTAAAACACGGTGTAATGACTTTACATTCTGATTTTTCTCTCCTGTACTCAGTATGCTGCCAGTCTTTCTCTCACCTGTACTCTGCTACTCCTCCTGCGTGCTTCTTCATGGCCGTATCAGAGCTCATGCCGTAGAACAGTTTGTACTTTTTGCCGTTTTTCTCAATGGTCTCACCCCCGCTCTCAGAGTGACCTGCCAACATTCCACCCAGCATCACGAAGTCCGCTCCCGCACCTGTCCATCACGCAACACAGCCAATCAAATATAGTGCAGAGTATATTACACATATGGAGCACAAAAAACATGAGAACAGGCAGGTAACAGGCAGGTCTACGTGGTACTTGTTCTTGGCTTTGGTAGTTTTGCAAAGGTGTCACCTAGTGATCGTAATCTCACATCGGATAACCTATACGTCCACTATGACATCTCGTTTGTTATCAAATGCGTTGCTGGTCCTCCACTTAGCTGGAGAATCTGTTACCTTTGTAACCTACCATTTTATATTCTTATTATGTTTGGCATTTGAGAGGTCAGTTGTGTGCCACATTCGTACTGGTCCAGAGCACCTGCCCCTTCCCCTTTCCTTAACCACAGTCTACAGTAAGTTGGTAATGCACCAATCCCCAGCTCTAGGGCAATTCTGAGTTTCTAAACCCCTTTATCCAGTTGCAACAGCCTAGAAACAGAAGATGGGCATCCATCCAGTTCCACTGTTTGCATGCCCACCTCAGCATTTTCCAAGACCTTTTCTCCACTTTGGTTATAGATGTAAGACACTATTGTGATATTGTTGGGTCACAATAAATGCTAACTCGTAATATCTTTGGGGTTTTCTGGATGTAGAGCTTGCCACATAGCTTTAATTTCGAGAATGCTGATACGCAATTGAAGTTCGCAGCTTACTTTGTCACACTTTCTCCAATCTAAAGCCCTTACATATACCCTCCTAGACCTGCCGGGAGGCGTTTCTTGTAACAATTGCCCTTTATGCAAACAGGACACCCAAAGTCATGCCCCAAAGGAGGAAACTTCTGCTAATAAAACCTCGAGTTGTGAGCACATGGTCTTGTCACCATTTCTAACACATGCCTTTGTGTCATGGCTGAAAAGCAGGAGTTCCCTGCACCATGATCTTACCTAGATATACAAAGCCTGTGCATGGCAACCTGCCCACTTGAAATTCCTCAGTTGCAGCCATAATCACACATGCTCTGACATGTCAGTACAGTCTCATGTCAGTGAATCTGTGTGCTGTGCAGGTCAGCATGTAGTGTTTCATCCCAAGCAATGGTACTCGTGTCTCCATTAGAGGAATTGGAGCCAAGCCCAGTGGCCCAGTATCCACCAGTGACACAAAGATATCATCACATTTTCTATCAATAAATATGGTGGACCGTGATTACACTGTGGAACCATTGTCCCATGCACACTGCTAGTTCCTCAACCCTTGGCTGTCGCAGCAGAATAAGCCCTTTCTTTTTTCTTCATGGAAGCCAAAACACCAATCAAACATAATGTTGTAGTGGACTTTTACAGACAACCTACCAAGACAAGTATAAAGGCAAATCTAAAGATAGTGTTCTCTTATCTTTCTGAAGCGTTAGGATACATATCGTAGAACACAAAATCTATCCCGTTTACACTAATATTTTTAATAGTAGCATTTTGAGATCAAATTATTTTAATAACTGCAAGCAAAATGCTACTACTGTGTAATAAACAGATCGAGTCATATTCCAGAACAGTGAAACATACCTCCATCCTGGGTGAGAAACCATAAAGAAAATGATTAAAATCTAGCAAAAACATCTGTTCTCCCACATAAATGCCTTGGTTCATTAATGTGGACTAAGCAGACAACTGTAGCTCACAGAGATGATGTGTCCATCCAGGCCATGTGCAGCATCAGCACACTCAATTACAGCACTCAGCTGAGGGTAGCCCACACCTGTCTTCTTACGGGTTGTAAACACTGAACCTACACAGAAAAACCAGCATATATGATATACGTCAGATAAATTTTATATGTCATAAATGATATATGTCAGGTAAATTAAGACACATACATGATAAATGACAACACACAGATACCAGTGGATGATGTTTATATGACATTAACCAAAGCTGTTTAACCCAAAACCACTTGTTCTTCATAAGAATTGAGTGGGATGATTTTGTGTTATCACCTGGACCGATGCCCACTTTAATGATGTCGGCACCAGCGAGAATCAGCTCCTCCACCATCTCTCCCGTGACCACATTACCAGCCTTGACAGAAGTTTACAACTATGTTTACAACAATCCCACTGTCTTATCAACCATACACATACATTCTACCTCACTATCTGTCTCTATAAACAGTGTGCTGTGTTTGCCAGACAGGGTGAACCACTGACCATGATGGTGTGTGAAGGGAACCTCTGCCGCACGTCCTTGACAAAATGCACAAAGTGTTCTGAATATCCATTCGCTACGTCGACACAAATGTATTGTATCTGTGGCACAGCTGCCAAAATAGCAACGAGTCTCTCAAAATCAGTCTCGCCTGTTCCAGTGCTGACGGCCACGCTCTGAAGACAGACAGAGAGAAACACAGACAGAAAGAGGAAATGAGACCTTCAGCATTATAGTGTAATCATGACAAGGTGGTGTGATGAGGCCCACTTCAAAATAGAATTACTGTTATCATCCTGAAGTTAATTATTTTCCATTCACATCCCAAAGTGTTTTATTGCTTTTATACTACAGAAATTTTTTTTAAACAAACGATATGTCATACTTTTTATCCATTTATAGTTACATATAATGTTGTGGCATGTCCACAAAACAAGTTAATTACTGTTATCACCCATGTTATAACAGACAGACAGTTCCCAAACAGTTCCCTCACACAAGCTTGCTGTCCATTCAACTTTACCTAAAATGAAACCACATTTACCACATTACAGATATTTTAATTAATTATGCAAGAACTACAAAAATAGTGTGTGTTTATCATGTTTGTATGTCATTATTAGTTACCTTATCTGTAATGATTTTAGTAGAATGTTACAGCCAAATGTAAGTGTAAGAGTTGTTTTTTTTTTTTATTATTTACACTTACTATTAATGATGACCTCTGCCTCCATCATGTGATGTTTTTGTTGAAGTCTGCAGTAAAATCTGTTGGAGGCGCTATGATCATAAACAGTGATGCGGCATTTCACACTGAAGCCCTCAGTGTCTCTGTGTATCTGTGTATCTTCAGCAGGCAGAGTGGCTCCTTCTCTGTCCAGCCACAGAACCTCAGGTTCAGGTTTCCAGCCTCTGGACTCACACACTAGATTAATCCCTCCTGAGTTATCACAACTCTCCATCATGATCACCGAGTGGCTTCCCAGGACTACAGTCATTAAACAAAAAATACTGTTTAAATGTAAGCTTTTAACCTAAAAGCTCATTTTCAGTTTAATGATGTAGTCTGTTCTGTCTTTTCATGGTCAAAAATCCACAGTTAAGCTGATGCTAAATATTAAGAAACAAGACAATCAACATTAATTGTTGCTATCTGAAATAGGTTATTTCTTTCCTACCTCTATTCTAATAAATCTCTTTTGCTGGATATAGGGTCAGGTCAGCCACCACTGACAATACCACTGACAACTCCATTCCATTTAAACAAACATATGGATACTGATGAGATGCAGCCCAGTCAGTTGGGGGGTGGGAGGTGGTGGGCTTTCTTCCTAACGCAAAGTGATCATTGATGATTTTTATGTGAGGCATGACATTTTTTTGGTCATGATTTGTGCATCTTTGGGCTGACTTTGTGATGATTTGTGCACAACAGGAGACAATAAACAGATCAATCAAAGTAACACTCATAGCATCTACAGCGTCTCACATCATCCACATATATTCATCTGTTTCCTAACAACTCATCAGGAGATCATAAACAAACAGTTTGCCTTCATAGAGATTGCTGCTTTGCTTTGCCTGTTTTAAAAAGGACAATGAGTGGAACAGATTTTTGCAGGATTCAGATTGGGCATGATGACGTGGTGTACATATTCTGTGTTTATCATAGGTTAATAAAGTTAACACATAACCATCTCCACAGACCTTGATGTCATGTTGTAACACCAAGTTATTAAGAAAAATACATGTGAGGTAAACATATCATCTAAAATTGGATAAAAACAACCATAAATTATTATTTAAACAGTATAACAACATTTATGAACTATTACAGAGTATTTTGTTTGAAAATATCTTCATTATTTTCATTGATAAGCAGGCTGGGTAAAAACCAGCTTTAGAAAATAGACATCCAGAGGGAAAAAAATGCTTCACATGTGTGATAACATGCCAAATCTAGGTACATGTTGTTGTGGTTGTGTGAAAAATAAGACTGTTATTGGTGCTGACTGAAGCACACAATAGAGACACAATAAAATAGACAAGTATATGCAAACTGAAGAAGATTATTAGGAAAGATTATTTACTGGCTTTGTTCCACATCTGCCAAGGAGTGCAATAAACTCGAAAATGAGAAAGTGAACCACAGTTAAATCAAATCATACAGTGCATGAATATCTTCTATATATATTCCTGAAACACGTATTCAATGATGCACACTTTAACAATGGACCCTGACTAGGTATTGTGACGAAACCCAGATAACCAAATTATGTTGTCATTACATAACCACAACATTTACTGATTACCAAAGTTTTGTCATAACAACATAACAACTTATGTTGTGACAGCTAGAAAAGTGAAAATCCTAGACAGGTAGTAGCAATGTTACTCAGCAGCATTGTGCATTGGTACTAGTTATGTTGTGGCAACGTAACTCCACAACATTATAAATCAGCATGTTAGAAATGAGGGGAAAAAAATGGTAATGAAATTATCAGACTGGAGCGTAGTTGCTACATCACCAGTTGGTAAGTCCTGTACTCACCAATAAGGATGAATAAATGAGCTACTTGCACAAAAGTTTCTGCATTATATTTACCACAGGTACTGCAGTTCCAGTTCTTTCACTACAGTCGGAAATACAGTCTGTGTCTGCAGGAGTTCCCGAATGTCAATGATGTTCGTCAGATATGCAAGAATACTTGCAAAGCCCCTTCTAGTAGGCTTCAAACTGTACGCTTTGTAATAAATTCTTACCTTCACAACTAGGACGGCAGGAAAATAGCAGAAATGAACACCTAAGCTAATGTGAGCCCACATTATTTTTTTTTAGTCATTGTTGAAAATATTCTGTTTTAAATACATTATTGTGGACACTCACTTTGATCACAACAAACTAGTACTGATAAATGTAAACAATGCTACTGGAAATGGGAGAACTGCACAATTTCAAAACAGAAATGCATCACAGCAATGAGTGCAAGTAGACGACTGCACAACTGGTACATAATGTGTTAGCTGGGAATACATTGGAAAATTGTTCAAAATCCTACATTATATAAAATAAACACCAAATAAACCTCTAACAGCTTTAGCTAATTCAGATTTGTTTCATTTGTTCCATAGTTGTTTCTGACACCATAATTAATTTTATTTCATCCTTTTAAATATTGATTTGCTGAGCCATGTTTTAGAAGTACACTGCCACCCTGTGAGTGTATGTCTGAGTGACTCCTGTGCATGGGATCATTTTGTCAGTGAGTGAGTGAACACCCATTCTAAACCCTCTCAATACAATGAAAGACTACAGACTTTTAAAGTGGTTTATGTACAAACCAATATATTAAGAGAAAAGAACATTTATAGTAGTATAACTTTCTCTTCAGTGAAGAAATGGATCTTACCCTCGACAACGATACGAACAGTGATGTCATCAAACCAGGACTTGTCCTCAATGAAACACTCATATTCTCCTTCATCAGAGACTCGGAGAGCTGAGAGTTTGAGTGAAGCGTTGCCTTTCTGCAGCTCCTCTTTAAACAGCAATATTCTTCTTCTGTAGGACTGAGCCTGCTTTTGATTTCTGTCTTCATGATCCTCATAGAGACGCACTAATGAGTTCACTACATCTAAAACTGTTTAGCTCTCTGTAGCAAGCAGTCAGAGGTTTCTCACCTGGTGGTCCTGCAGGGGGTTACCAGGTCAGATGAGTTAGACTGAGACATGCATGAGCGGGTTAGCAGCAGGAGCTGCTTGTGTTCTGTAATACAAATGTGGTTATGAGTTATAACTCTCCGTGTACGTAGTCTAATGGGTACACTGCACGAGAAGAAACACTACAGTCTGGCACCAACAACCATGCCACAGTTAAAATCACAGAGATCACATTCTTCCCATTTTGATGTTGGGTGTGAACATTAACTGAAGCATGGTTTTACTGCCACATGATTGGATGATTGGATAATTGCATGAATGTGCAGGTGTACAGGTGTTCCTAATAAAGTGGATGGTGAGAGAATTTGGCCGTCCTTTCTCAGATCAGTGCTTTGGCCTTTTTGATCTTTTTTTTTTTTGCTCTGATCTGCACTGTCATCTATGGGGCTTTATACAGACAGAAGTATGGCTTTGGAAATCATGCACATTCAACTGAATGCACAACATATGAATTTTAATAAAGTTGTAGGAACATCTGAAGGATGATGGAATGTGGAAACAGGATGCACATGGGCTTATTTTAAAGGCATAGCAAAGGATATGATTGCTTGTGCTTATTATGCTTATTTGTTTGTTTGTTTGTATTATCTATTATTATCTATTATTCTCCTTTTCATTTTTGAATACATTCTCAAATATATAAATCTGCCTACACTTTTTTGCTATGTCACATTTTTAGATTTTTAGGTTAGACTTGTAGATTTATGAAGGAAAAAATAATTTAAGAGTCATTTCTTAAGAGTAAGCTGGTATCAAAATACTATGAGGAAAAACTGAACATGTCTGACAATTTTTAAGGGCATTTTCACACTTGATCTGAATACTTGAGTCCTTCTCCAGGACAAATTTCAGGCTTATTTCAGGGAGAGGCTCATAATCTCAGATTTGTTTTCACATAGAAGAATTTCCTCATAATTGTAGATCGATTGTGCAATTCCACACATCACTTTTCTGCACAGGTTTGCAAAATAGTGGCACTAAGTTCATCTATTTATTGAAATTTTTTAATTATTACTATTTTCTTTTGATATAAACACACAATCTGAGAAGAATATTGCTATTTAGATGTATGGCGACTGGCAAGTCATCGTGAAGGAATATCTGCAGCTCTTGTAGAGATTTTTAGCCGTGCAGGTCAGCATAAGACGTGTCTTTTTCACTCTGTTCTCAGTGCAGGCACTCACCCCACAATGGTGAGATAATTAATCACATATGAATATTTTATCTCAACACCGATCAACTGTGAAGCTTTGGACTAAAGATGCTCGTATACATATAACAAATTATGAGTTTTCATAAGTTTCTTCTTTGCTCCATATATCAAAAAGTCTTTCTGTCTCCTCCACTGATCATAACAACACCTTCCCCAGTTGTTGACAAGTGTTGTCAAGTTACTTAGCGCTGAGAGAGATCTTCACACACCAGGGTTTGATTAAAGACTGTCACAGACCACCGTTTACAAGAGGACCAGAAATCAGTTCTCCCAAAAACAGCTATTATAACTCAGCTAAACTTACAGCACTCTGAGGGCAAAAACTCTCAAGCTGGAAAGTGATCTTAGAATTCACTGTATATATCACACAGAGAGAGAGAGAGAGAGAGAGAGAGAGAGAGAGAGAGAGAGAGTGCAGGTTTTCACACCTGATTGAGATTCCATAAAGCTGTAGAGAATCAGGAGAGTCACACACAATAACATAATCCCTGAAAGACAGTTTATTATTATTGTTTCAATCTGTTTCATAAGATAAATAACATTTAACAAATTACACATCAGTTCTATTAAAAACTCTGAATACTTACTCATTATTATTGTTAAAGTTTATATTTTCTCAATAAGAAGATGATAAAAAATAAAACTCCTTTGTCCCAAAAATAAAACTCCTTTGTCTACAATTTCATTCTTGGTGTGTTTTCGTTTGTTTAACCTGTTTCTTAAATGCGAGACTAAACACACCTTTTTTCTAATGAAACATGCTAAGATATGAAGTGGTGTTTTTGAGGTGATTCATGTAGCTGCACATTCCAATGACCAGAATTTGGAAAGCGCAATAGTTGGACTTTTATTTATTACTTGTATAAATAACCTGGAAAATATGTGGAATATGATAAAAATGATTGTTTAAGCCACGGCCTCAGCACAAGTGTTTTATGGGGCTGAGAAAACCTGTTTGGAAAACTGCATAACGGTCCAGAGTGCTTGTTTGTGTTTGGCCTCCTGTCAATCATTTTGTAGACACTCCCCAAGGTCTGTGTACCTTTTGGTACAGACTTAATTTCCTTGTGATCTTGACAAAACAAAAAGCTGTGTTTTCACACGACGTCATTTTATCGCGACAAAATCTTGTGCCTTGTGAATGGGACTGGTGTTGCATGCATGTTGGCGTCTTCGCCATCATAAATTTAATAATTGCTCGCTGTAGAGATGGACTTTATCTCCACATTAAGAGAGAGGGGTGTGGACCTGACAGCCTCCTTCTCAAGTGTCAGATACTAATGTGGAAGTTGTCCATCACTGACAGACATACAGCTGTTTCAGCTTGTGTGAGTCCCTGATTAAAGTAAAAGCGAATTTGTTCATCCATGATGCTGTGGGATTGCGCTAAGCTTTTGTTGCCTCCATGACAATAAATACAACATGTTGTTGTGTCGAGATCACGAGAAAAAAAAAATAAAAATAACACATGGCCATATCACTCAGAGAGAAAGTTAGAAGTAACACAATGGCTTTCTGATTTTTTTTCTCTCACACAGCGCACAGCCTCCGTCTGTTCTACAGAAAGTCGCTAAGGTTTGTCCAAAAAGTCGCTAGATTTGTCGCTAGGTGCTGTTTTTTTCCCAAAGAAAAAAAGTCACTGAATTGAGAGCAATGGAGATTCCAGATTAAAATCCAGATTTAAAAAAAAATTAAATATCTGTGTTCGATTTTTTTTTTTCAGTTTTCACAAATTCCGATTTAAATAATTCAGTTTTCAGACATTCATAAATCCCTAAAAAACCACTCTTCCACCAAGACACGGGCCACTGTCTCCGCCTGTTGAACCCGAGTCGGGACTGCCACCGTGAACTTACTAAAAACGTCCGTCATTACCAGCATGTTTTCAAGCCCTGAGTAAGATGGCTCCAGGACTGTAAAATCAAGTGCCACTATCTCATTCGGCCGGGAAGCCAATAGGTGCCCCATATAACTCCGAGCAACTGGAGCCACTTCCTTAGCCTGCTGACACTGTTCGCATTCCTGCACCCAACGAGCCACGTCAGCTGACATCCCTGGCCAATAGCACTGTTGTCGCACCAACTCAAGGGTGTGTTCTGTGTCTTGATGCCCATGGAGCTGATGTAATTGGGTCAGTACCTCAGGTTGTAGCACGGCAGGTAGTACCAGCTGCAGCAACTCTTCACCCCCGTCCGAACGACAGACCCTGCGATATAACAGGCCTTCTTGTTCCTCTAAGCGGTCCCACTGCCGAAGCAGTACCAGCCTAGGTAATGCTCGCCGCTCTTGAAGCCCCGGGCCCTGCCCTCGACGCCAGAACTTGAGGGCTGTACCAATAACAGGATCTTCCTATTGCAGCATCACAAGTTCTGGCCCAGATCGACTTGGCATAGCCTGCACAGCCCCCAACATGGTGGATTTTGATGGACCCATGACCGCTGCACGCCTCAACAGTTCAGGAACTACTGTTCCCGACTGACTGTCCCCCTCAACAGACTGTCCACCAGCAGGCAGCCGCGATAATGCATCAGCATTCTGGTTGGACCTACGTGACCTGTACTGCACCTCAAAGTCGAAGGCCGCCAATTCGGCCTCCCACCGCTGTTCGGTGGCTCCCAACTTCGCAGTGGCCAAATGACTCAATGGGTTATTGTCTGTGCGTACGACGCAGTGATGTCCCAACAGATATTCATGGAACTTTTCAGCCATAGCCCATTTTAAGGCCAAAAACTCCAACCGCATAGAACTATACGTAGCGGTATTTCGCTCAGCGGGCTGAAGACTTCGACTAGCGTAAACCACCGGCCTCACTCTACCATCCACCTCCTGTGAAAGCACCGCACCCAGTCCTACATGACTGGCGTCAATCTCCAAGATGAACGGGTGCTTAAAATCGGCATAGGCGAGTACTGGCGCGGTAATCAATTTCTGCTTCAGAATGTGAAACGCTTGTTCACACTGTTCAGACCACAGTGCCCCCAATCCCTGACCCCGACTACTCGCCTTCCCTCTAACTGCCTCGGCCACCAGTCGATGTAGCGGAGCCGCTACCTGGGCAAACCCTTCTATGAAACCACTGTAGTAACTAGCGAACCCCAGAAAGGTTCGGAGCTCTGATACGGTGGTAGGACAGGGCCACTGGGCTTCAGCCTCGACCTTACCTGGATCTGTAGCTACAATGTTACGTGTCCCAAGTACCGCACCTCTTCCCTAAAAAAGGCACACTTCTCCAACTTAATCTTGAGGCCAGCGGCTCGTAAGCAACCCAGCACCATCCTCAGCCTCTGTAGATGGCTTTGCACAGACGAGGAAAACACAATTATGTCATCAAGATATAACAAGACGGACTGATGTTGCTGGTCGCCAAAGAGCTGCTCCATCAAGCGTTGAAAGGTGCTTGGTGCATTACACAGGCCAAAAGGCATACGGTTCCATTCGAACAGCCCAAAAGGTGTACAAAAAGCTGTCTTATAACGATCAGATTCAGCAACAGGAACTTGATTATACCCGCTGGCCAGATCTAAAGTAGTAAACCAGCGGGATGCTGTTAAAGAATCTAATGTCTCCTCAATTCGGGGCAATGGGAACGCATCTTTCCGAGTCTTAGAGTTAAGCTGACAATAGTCTACACACAAGTGCAGGCTACCGTCCTTCTTCTTAACTAATACCACTGGGGAAGCATAAGGACTGCAGCTCTCCCGGATCACTTGAGTGTCTAAGAGCCAGCTAATATGAGTCTTAACCAACTCATATTCGGATGGCGGAATCCGCCTATATCGTTGTC